>NC_069133.1:48447181-48492181 GCF_026914265.1 Mya arenaria | reverse complement strand
ATCTCATTTCCTTCAAAGCAAACATACCGATTTCTTAAACCTTTTTGATATCTTAGTTAGGTTATGTGAAAATAAAGTATAGATTTAATAAGACAATAAGTCATTTTTTTTATATATTCTGTTTTTTTATTCTGAATGAAAAAGCCTAGACGTGACTTACATAACTCGTTTTGTTCCCGTATGTGTTTAATAGATGTAAACGAATATAATGATATTAAAATGTTTTTTTTATTTTTATAGAAATCGTGCAATTCACTGAAACGACGTCGAAGGAAAACATGGAGTAGTGAAAGACTGCGTCGCTTAAATGATTTCTAGAGGTTCTTGACAATTGACATCATGGACTGATTTCTTGCACAGTTGTTTTCATAAACATGATAATATCTTTTGATTTTATTTTGTTAACTTCTAAGTTGAAACACACATTAACTCCAACGGCATTGATGCCACGCACCATTTTTTGTTTGAATATGTTTTGAATCTACTTAGAGCTCCATAAGTCAACTATAATGACGAAGGTAAATATGCAATCAGTCATCAAAGGGTTAAATCATGGTAATGTGGTAACCCTTTTAGACGGGATTTGGTTTTCTTGGACGTCTTTTTGTAGCTCATAATTATGAATAATTAAAACGGTCAATTGGTTCGTACCTTATATAACGTAAGATTCAGAAGATCAAACCTTGTGTTCCCAATGCAATGATAGATGTCCAAATGACAACCGAGAAGCCAAGCCCAATTGTGGTATCGAAAAGACCAATTCGTGCAACAGCCAAACCCGCCTGGCACTCAGATTATGATATGTGACATTGATATTGTGTTCAAAGTTTTCGTCCATAGATAACGGACATTGAATATGCCCAAAGGGACAGTTTCTGTGTCGAATCTTACAAGTGCATGTTGTTTGCTGTATATTTGATGTTGCTGTTTACTTCTCAGTAAATAAATTTACTTTATGATTTCTGTAAAAAGTCAGTCTTTGTAAGTAAAAGACTCGGGGGTGATAATTAGGGATAATTAGTTATACTAGCTTCTACTTTTGTTCATAACATGTTTAATACCTCTTCCAGATGACCTTGTTTCTTGACTCGGAATAAATACCTGAAAGAAACCACTTTCTTGTTTATTGTTCTCTTTCATTCCCTGGTAGCATAATAAGCAAAGGTGAGTCTTAGAACGTTGAACTACAACAACAGCGTCAACTACGGTTTTTATTCCATCGAAACATCTTAAATAAATACAAACTTCAATGCTGATTTCAAGATCTGATGTTTCCCCTTGATTGGAGCAAGTTATATACAATTAAAAACGCACGAGATATGAGCACAGTTTAAACAAGTCATTGATCTATCATCAAAAGTTTATTTCAATTCTGAAGTTTCCAAGTTCGTCTTTGGATACTAGTTTCTAAGTGAAATGTTCTCGAAAGAATTGTTAGTAATACTGACGAATGTTCAATATACCAAGCTTCTAAATTAATTTAGAATATATAACTGCGTTGGTGATAATAAGTCCTAGAATACATATGTTTTGCAGTAATGCTATATATAGTTTGTGGCGAATTTCTGTGAATTTGTATACATAATCATTAATGATTTCGAAATGATATTTATATTGTCGTCAAAGTCATTAAATTATTCCCTCTTGTTAGTCATCATATACATCTTATAACAACATCTTATGAACAATACTGTTCCCTTAATACCATTCTATAACCTCCTATAGAAACCAACAAAATCAATATTTTCAATGGTATTATTTTTTAAGAAACCGATTAACACATATAGCATGAACTAGCAACATGAGCAAAGTATGTCTTGGTTACAACATGCCTGACAAAAATGGAGCTTACAGACGTGGTCGACTGGCCGAGGAAAAACTGAGATAAAACCCTCCTTCTGGGGAAAAATCAGAAACCTCTGCCCGTTTGTCATCCACAACTACAGGATTTGTCGCGTACCACTAGATGTCGGGCCTCATCACCCATAAGCTCCTTAACAAAGATGTATAGAAAACATATCATTTTTTATGATTCATGTTTAAGTACTTATATCAAGATAAACAAATGTATATATCATGGTTATGTTCTTTGAATGCAAATGAAAAACAGATTTATCATTTACGTGTTGAAATTGCATAGGAACAGAAAACTTCCACAATAAACATTTTCTTGTAAAATTTAACTATCAATTGAATCGTGAACGGATCGGTTCCCCAAAGCTGAATGCCTTTACATTCATAGTCGCACGAATTTCTCGTGCTTACCGTCACCTGGCGGTTATTTCATTATAAACAAGGGAAAATAATTTCTTTCTAATTCGTTTCACTCAAACGAAGGAAATTATATTTACTTTGATTTTTCTGTTGTGTTACACGAGATATTATTCGAACAGGAAGTTGCTCTTTACACGTTGCTAGCTTAAACATCATTACGGTTTGACCGACTACACTTAATTAAACAAAATAGAAGAACATATTGAGATTTATACGCAAGTATACATCGTCTAAACACTTAACACAATTAAATATATGTCTGAAAGTGTATGTACATGAAAAGTGCAAAAATATACATTAATGTTATATTACATAAACAATATATGAATAACAGTATTGTTGTTTAAGGTTAAATGTATATTTATAAACACAATATTGGCACCCTGAAAAACAGTATGGTAACAGAGGGTGAACAATATTAAGAACAGAACAGAACAGAACATTTATTTAGATACAAGCATATACAGCTTCTGATCATCAAAACAATTATCATAGCATGCACAACAGGATATAAAAATTAACATGAATTCAAACAAAAAGAAACAACAAGAAGAGAGCAATAACATCCAGTTTGAGTTACGCTGTAATATTAATTATATTGTCTCTGATCTGATTTGCCTTAATAGTAAATATAGCCAGTTTGTGTAACAACGACTTCTTCTTAGAGTTAAGAAGAGTAATAAATTTTAACATACAAGGTCGTGTTTGATAACAACTAGGTATATAATGATCTCTTAAGTGTTTATATCTATCACATATCAGTACAAAATGATATTCATCTTCAATGTCATTCGATGAACATACATCACATCTCTTTTTAACACCTTCATTCCATTGTGTTATATAGGTATCTTTCAGTCTTAATTTTAACTGGCTTATAAAACATGGTTTATTAAGCACTGAGTCTCTAAACAGCCAAATTTCATTAAAACCGGCTGATTGTAATAATAGTTTTACTTTGGTTAACCAATTTATATGGCCTTTTTCACATTCGTCTAAAAGCATACGATAAGTCTCATACAATATACAATTTGAATTAAAACTGTTCATGAGTTTAAACCAATATTTGACTATTTTCACTTTTCTGTTTATTATTAATGGAAAGCGTCCCGTTTCTCCATATAACGACAACTTATTAGTCGTTATTTTGACATTTAAAATCTGTTTAAGGAATTTTTTGTGTAGTCGTTCCAGATTTTCAGCTGCAGCAAAGCCCCATAACTCTGAGCAGTATTCGAGCACAGGGAGCACATACGCGTCAAATAAATCAAATTGTATATCAACTGGTATATACCCTCCAGACGTAATGCTTTTGAGAGACATGACTGATTTTATAGCTTTACTTGCCACAGCGTCTAAACATTTGCGAAAAGAACCGTTTGAACTTATGACTAACTCTAAATAGCAAAAAAGTGTTCACAATTTCAATCTGTTTGCCGTTATATATAAATACGTCGTTAATCCTTCCTCGACCACCCCGTTTAAAAATCATTATTTCCGTCTTGTCCACATTCACTTGCATACGCCATCGATCACAGTAATCCCTTAAACAGTCTAAATGTTTTTGTAATCCATCGGCGGTCTCACTTAATAGTACACAATCGTCGGCAAACATAATAAGGAATATTGTTAATTGGTCCAAGGTAAGTCCTGCATTAATATTTTGATGCATATGGAGTTCAATGTCATTCACGAAGAGGCAAAACATTATCGGCGAGGTTATCTCCCCCTGGAAGAGGCCTATACCGCTATCGAAGAATTCAGACAAGTTATTACAGTGTTTCACACATGACTGGACGGTTTTGTACATAGAACGTACGATTTGTAATAGTTTACCGTCTATTCCCTCTTTGATTAGCTTAAACCACAGCCCGTTTCTATATATCCTAACGAAACACTTCGAATAGTCCACGTAAGCATCATATATACTCTATTCCGCTTGTTAAGATATAATTCAATAAGGTTTTGAAGAATGAACACTGCATCCGTTGTACTGTGGTTAGACTTGAAACCGAACTGCGCGTCCGTGATTTTGTCATATTTTACTGACCATGTTTTGAGTCTCTCGTTTATGACATTAGTAAATAATTTCCTAAAACAACTAATCAGGGTTATCCCCCTGTAGTTATTTACTTCAGCTTTTGGTTCCCTTTTCAATACCGGCACAATCACTCCCTGGGACCAACTTGGGGGGAAAACTCCAGAGTCGAGAATGTTATTGAAGAGGATGCAAATGGGCTGAAATATTCGTTTAAAATATTGTCACTTCCGGTAGCCTTATTTCGTTTAAGCTTTTTAATTCCCTTTGTGATTTCATTTGCTGTAATTCTATCATCAAGCTCTTCAAACATTACATTACGGTCCGGTTCATTAATATCAAAATCATTTAAAAATGTCTCTATCTCTATATCCGAGCCGTCCTCTGAATTAACGGCTAAATCTTTGAAATGCTCATAGAAGTCTTTCAGTGATATAGTGGGGTCGGCCTGTGTTCTTGATTTCTTAAATCGTTTCCAAAATTCCCTTGGCCATTCTCGTCTTGACTCATGCATTTGTTTGCCTATCAATAGTTTGTGATTACGCTTCGCTCTACGTACAGTATATTTGTAGTCTTTTTTGCAGCGCTTCATATTTTCAATATTTGCTGGTGATCTGTTGCAGTTCAATCTTGCGAGCGCTTCCTTATACTTCAAGTGCTTATCTTTACATTCTCTATTGAACCATGCCTTCTTCTCCGTATGTGAATGGTTCATGAAGTAACCACGTTTCACATGCACAGATCTTTTAAAGTATTTGTTGGCACGAGACGTTAAATACTCAGTAAATAAAGAAACTGAATTCTCAATACTATGTTGTGTATGTCCCATCGTGTTGAGAAGTGACTCGGTTAATTGATTGATATCGCTCTTTATGTCCCACAAGATCTGTATTTTATCATTGTCATTCCATTTATAAAACTCTGTATATTCTCGTTTTTCATCCTGCTAAGCATTTCCAACTATAAGTTTAAACGTGATAGGGGTGTGGTTGGAATGTTCGTTATATGGATGCACTTTAAAATCTCTGAAGTATTTAAAGTTATTGTGCCTTGTTAGTACATAGTCTGCCTGAGTTTCTCCATTATGCGTATAACAAGTAAAGCTGCCGTTATCGTTGTTTTCACCAGACCTGCCATTCATAATACAAAGGTTAATTGATTTGCAAATATCAATCAGATTTTCTCCAAATCTGTTGCTTGTATGGTCCATTGATATTCGTCGTGGTGGCGGGTCGTTCAGTAAGTCATTAAGATCAAGATCAGTAATCTGCTCGTGCTCTATAAAATCACACTTTTGACCTACTCTACTGTTCAAATCGCCGAGCCATATCGTTTGGCCACGTTGTGCAAAAAGTTCCAAATCGTTTTCAATTTCTGTAAAAAGGTCTGTATCGTACAAATTATGTACTGGCGAGTTTTCCGGCGGGATATAGGAAACTTCAACATACCAATCGTCTTTGGTTATAAAATAATCTTTGCACAATTTTAACCACACAATACTATCTACTCTGTTCCTTTCTACAGTTATGCCTTTTCGTAGCTGATCCTTGACGTAAATGATAATACCCCAACTGGATCTTTTCGCGCGGCGGTGCTGGAATGTACGGTATGAAAGAATAGCTTTATATGCTTTAAGGTCAATGCTAGATTTACTCTTAGTCCACGTTTCTGATAGACATACAATATCATATCTGGAAATAAAGTTCGAAAAATTGTCACATGTCTTCTTCGCTTCAGTTAAGCCTTCAACATTCCATGTTAAAAAGCTAATATTACTCTCTAAGCACCCCTATTCGGCATCATTGCTAGAATGTGTACTCGGAACGAACTCCTGGTCATCAATGAATAATTTGTCGTATTTGAAAAACACCGTTTTCTTCTCAGATTTGGCCTTTTTGAACACACCCATAAGTGGCCTCCTCTTGTCGACGATGTCTTTCGGTAGATGTTGACTCACACCTACTGCAGTGTTCTTTAACTTCGGACATGCCCGGCGTACTTTTTCTCGGTCTTCGTATTTGTCGAATTTCACGAGAACTGGTCAAGTACTTCCGGCCTTGTACCGCCCCATCCGTTCGGTTTTGAGTGGCATGTTCTGCTTGGCGCCCTCTATTTGCATAGTTTCCTCTACAATGGTTAAAATGTTATTTGTACAGTCAGTATCTGACTCTGTACTTGAGTCTTCCACCCGAAAAAACAAAAGATTGTTCTTAAGTTCATCACATTTCAGTTTGTGCATAAGTTCTTCATTCGTGACCTTTTCTGACTTCAGATGCTTTTATCTATTTGTAAGCTGTTCTTTTTCTTGTTGTTTTATGGCTATTGAGTCTACTGTTTTTGTATCGAACTGGCGACTTTTTTCAACATCTGATAGTCTAGTTTCAATGTCTTTTATTTTAAGGTCTGCACTATCTAATCGATTAATGATCGTGTTTACCGCTGACTGGATTGTATCTAATTGCCCTAATCTGCTGTCGAGCCTGTCTAGACGTTGTATAAGGATTGAAAAGGGATCTATGGTCACCTGACCTTGCTGTGTAATAGGTGTGCATGGTACCTGTCCCATAGTCTGACCTGTCCCAGGTGAATGTCCATTCATATTCATATTCATGTTCGTATGATATTGACCATAATTCAAACTTCCAGGTTGGACGAAACATGCTTGTCCGTTATGATAAGATTGTCCACTCGAGAAAACAGAAGGGCTATTTTGTGCCATATTTGGCCTCATTGGTGTATCTGTTACCTGTGCACTCGCGGGCGATCCTTTACTTTTCTTCCGCTTCCCCATAAACTCAGTTAGTATGGTAATCCGTATCACTAATCACTCAATGAACGAACACATAACCACGTAAGTATCCATGGCAACAATTCACCACAAAATTATCACAAGTAAACCTCTCTTATCCTCTTAAAATCCATTTTTTTCCACTAATTTTAACCAGATATTCAAAATATGCGCCATTCCTGCGCATGCGCACTTAACATTAAGGAGAATGATACAGAGTTTCATTTCGAATACATGTTGATTAACATAATTGCAGAGCTTAATCGGCTCATATTTCGTAAACGAGTTTAAAAGTTAATGGTTTTTAACCATCAAATGCAGACATAAAAGTAACGCGTTATGTATTTCTGCCAAATAACTATATCATGGGCATATGCAAACAAAATGGAACTCATTATCAATATCGATTTGGTTACAGCAAATACAATAATGTTCATATGAAAAACAATAAACGGGTTGTCATGAGCTGGCAATTCCAAAATGAAAAACGTTTATTATGTGCATTATTATTTCTAGAATATCGTACAGTTCGTATTTTCAATTGATGTATACACATTCGCAATATACACATATAAAACAGGTACTTTCTTGGTAACATATGCAAATATTCTTCAAACCTTGCATATGCTTTGCCTTTCGGAAATAAATATCATGTTAAGTATAGACTGTACAGTGTACTTTAACCGACTGAATCTGTATTACATTGGCATCTAATTTAACTTGTGTTCTGGGGTGATATTCAATACTGGTCATATAAATTAAAACTAAAACGTTGTAGCTGATATAAGTAACAAACCTATACAGTGAATGGAGTCAATGATGTATGACCATAAGTTTCACTTATGTTGCATACTGGATACCACCCTAGCACATTGTACTCTTACTTATTGTGCAAAAAGACATATCTGGACATATCTGACCGAACATTGTATTGTTTTAAGGAAGAAAACTAATAAAATATTTCAAACATCCGTCGTTAGTTGCATTAATATTTCACAACGATTTTTTTACGGCATACAATATTGAAATCAATTTCAATTAGTTGAGTAATTTTATGCAAAGCAACAGCATGATAAAGAACTATCATGGTATGTGTTCAATTTGTGTCTCAGTTCATATCAAGTCTAAATGGATACATCATACCAATCAAAAGAAACAAGGGGGCAACCATGCATCAAAGCGTACATATATTACAAATGGCATGATAATAATGGATACCCTATTAACCGTACTATCAGGAATCATTATAGATAAAGTCCGATCCCAACATTCGTGCAAGTTCTTCGTTATATGGCTTGTAAAATTCTTTAAGAATATTTCTGGTGGAATTCCAAATAACATAGGAATGATGTCCTTTGTTACCAATATCTGAAGTCTCTTGTGACTTTCGAAGGGTTTCGGCACTTATTGGTGCTGAAAAAAATGAGGATACAATCTTGTAATCACAAAAATATGACATCATGCTGTCATCTTACGTCAAATTTACCATGAGATCAGCTCCTGCTTGTCGCGATTTAATAATAAATGGGAACAGCGGACACATGTGATTCAGCATACATGTATACACTGTGCTAATCATTCATAGAACTAATAGGATACATTGCTAGTATTTATTTTAGATACTCAGGATACAAAAAAATTAATTACACTCAAGTTTGTACATAAAGCCACTCGAACAGCATTATCATTATTGGTTATATGTCAACAATTCAACTTCTCATAAATAACAAATTTGCCTTAAACGCTGATATTGTTAGAGTCAAGTCTCATGTCGTTTTAAAATTCAATATTTCGCGAAGCATTTTACAAATCTTTCGGACATGATGAGGAGTTTCGAAAAGCTATGTTAATTTTATGATTTTTTTCCAGATTTTGGTTCAAAAGATAATTTGCATTTTTTTGCAAAAGTTTGACATAGAATGGTCCCAGGTGCCAAAATGTTTGAAACTGTTTATTATCAATGTACTTTTACCTTATGAGACTAGTAGACCACAGTAGATCTTTTAGCATTCACCAATCATTTAATAATTTTGCACTTTCTGCTTTTACATACATTGTTACAATCAGTAATTATGATTTTCCATACTTGCATTATTTAGTAAGAAGTTAAGGTTTATCAGTCAAAATTGTAATACTGTTTCTCTCGACAAGAATACCGGTTTTAGCGTGTATATAACGGGCCACTGCATCTATGAGCCAGGTATTTTGTTTGTAGCTTACGAAGAAGTTATAATTTTCAACGAGAATTGGTCTTTGTTTACATTTTCGCCGGGCGAACATTCTTCACTTGTTTCACATTACAGTATAGGTTATTTTTGAATTTTGTCAAATCTCATTTTATGTTTATGGCAATGTATTATATTGATTATATACATGTTCAAGTATGTATAAAATATAATTTTGGCTAGTTGAAATTATTTATTGTGACTTTAATGAGCCTTTGTCATCAAGCCACTGTGCGTCGTCTTGGTATGTCAAACACGTGTTGCAAGTTAATTGAAATGTGTTCATACAATAGAAAGTTACAAGCCGGACACACACAGCTATACTCTATGTTCCTATATGCAGCATCCCATGGTTGATAAAAAACTAACTTGACCTTGACCGCAGGGATAGGAACACGAGCCTTGGACAAAACAGGTCGTCTAAGTATGTCGAGCACATGTGGCAAGTAACTTTTTAAACCATATCAACATAGTTGCTCAAAATACTCTAAACATGGCAAAAACACAATTATCCTTAAGTGAAATATAAGTAAAAGAAATTCAAACTTACCAACTTCAAGAAAATTAAACACTCTCTCAAGGCAATAAACATAATCTTCGGAGCATTTTTCCATTGAAAGTAAAAGGATCTGTTTTGATGGAAAGACCCGGAGAAACTCCTTTAGATATACCGAATAAACGCCAAACCAGATACGCTTAAAATAGACAATATGGCATTATCACACAGGGCCCTATTCAATATAATTATATTTGTTTGCAACATTCCTCATTTAACATTTATACATAAATTATAAAAATTTGTCCAACTATCGTTAATGAGTGACTGACTGGGTGAATGATTGAGTGATTGAGTGCGACAGAAAGTGAGTAAGTGAGTGAGTGAGTGAGTGAGTGAGTGAGTGAGTGAGTGACGGACAGACAGACGGATTGACGGACGGATGGAGTATGGACTAATTTGCAGTGGATAGCATATTTCTTACAAGAAACAGAAAGAAGTAGTTATTGTGTTTAATGATTTTTCAACTTACCGCCAATTTAAAGTGCGGAGTGTGCTTGGTGTATAAGCAATGACGTGTTGTGTGCATGTTTTCACATTCCCGGAAGGTTTTTATATTGTTGGTAACCAGTTCATGAAAATTGGCTGCTGATTTAGTCACCCCTGTAACGTTGAAATAGTTGTACTCTGATATGAGTCTGAAATAGAACAGAAATTGATACATAATTTCAGATAGCATAATACCTCTTTCATTCATATAAATTTATTCCTTATTACTGGGTTTTGTTAACACAAAGTGTTCTGTACTAAATCTGTATTACGAAAAGGTATATGCTTACTTAAAATTTACAATGCAGCGGGTTTATTCATCAAATAAAATCAGTGCAATGTCACTCTGAATAATGCATACCACCTCAGCAAAGTTTACCGGAAATGAATTTAATTGAGTTAATTAATCAAAAACTGAATTGGGTGAGTTCATATTGGCCGAGTTATTTGCCATCAGTCAGCAGTATTGATCTTCACCCTTCGGACTTAGGCAAATACTGCAGACCTTGGACAAATAGATGTCAGTCGGTCAATATAAATCGCCTAATAAATAACATTATAATACATATTGAATAATTTGGTTCCAGATGCATCATCTATAAAAAACAACAGTTTTCCAACGAATTATAAAAATGTATCTTTTGCTCTATCCTATGCCGAAAACAGGAATACACCAGTTAGCACTTGAAGTTGAATAAATGAAAACAAAATTATTGCTAAGCTGATCAAGACACAAAAGTTAGCAAGTGACGTCATGATTACGTCACAATTATGTCCGGTTCGTTCCATTACTAAATTGCCTGTATGTTTTGCACATTTGATTGTACAAACATGAAAAATGGCATGCAAATCTGCAGACGACATACGGGTTAACAAACTAATGGAAAACACAAAAGTAAAAGAACCATTTGGAAAGCATACTATATGTTCGTTCTTATATAGATGCATTATAACTTTACCTTGAAATGGGATCTCTTAAAATCCAGATTATTTTCGCCTTAGGGTTGAGATGATATATCGCATCAGCCGTAGTAAAGTGGGGCTCTAGCAGGGTGGGATCATTGGCGGGGTCTTCAGGCCAGTTGTCGTTGAAGGCAAATAAAGATGGATTCCCGTCACCTGTCGGAGAAAGGCGAAGCGTCGTTGGATCACAAATGTCAAATATAAAGTTGTTCATAAATTGGTGAAAAACATATCAAACAATTAAAGACTGAGGTGTTTATATATACAGTAGAAACCCGTTGACTAGAACTCGCTTGGCTCGAATTCCTCGTTGGGTCGAACTGCATGTAAAGGGCCGATTTCTTTTCACTGAAGGTAAGCATGCCCGGTTGGCTCGATTTTTTCGAGGCTCGATGTATTTTCGTCGGTCCCTGGGAGTTCGAGCCATCGAGGTTCGACTGTAGATGTGAAAGTGAGCGTATGTATGTATGTTTAAAGTTTTTAAACACTATTCTACAATGACTAAGTTTGGAAAATTATGACAAAAAGTTTAATCAACCTTTTTCGCTCTTATCATGCACATTCAAAAAGGGTTTTAGGTCTGCCCAAAATATCGAGTCTCAGGTTTTTTTTTAGACAGGGCACTGAACCGATCGGATACGAACTAGCGCATCAAGAATATATGTAATGAACTGTACATACTCGCGTTTTGCCTTAAAACAGGTATTTTACATATGAGATAAAAATGAATCAACATTGAAAATCCTTTATCCTTACCTCAACTTTCAGGCCCCAATTTCTCGAAACTTCTTAAGCATCACACGCTTAATTAAGAAGCTTATTTCAATCAGCCAATATACATACTAAAATTAAATTTTGATAAATGAAAATCAGTTTAATATTATGATCATCATAAAGATAATCCCTATCTCAAGTATAAAAAACTCTCAAAGAAGTAAATATTACGCAAATTATTGAAAAACAAAAACAGTGAGCTTAGCTTAATCCTGTTATAAGGGACTTAGGAAATTTCGAGAAATTGGGACCAGGTGTCTGGTTATTGATATCTGTGCATAAACCTGACAAAAAACTTCAGTTAACAAAAAGTAAAAGGTGTTTGAAAAGATAATAACTTAACGCGTACAATCGAAACAATGGTAACTTTGTAATTCACCAGTCAATTGTAACCACGGCCCCCAGGTCCGGGGATATACCGGGGATAGCCGGGGAAATGGGCCGTGTTTTTATCTTCCAAGTGGCCCCGCAGTGCCGGGTGAATGCGGTGGTTTTGTCTTCGCTCCAAAAATAGCGGGAAATGGGCCTTACCTAGGGTACCTGGGGTGCGGAGGCATTTGGCGGAGATGTTCGTCCCAGCAGGGCGGGGATTTACCCGGGCTTGGCTGGACCGAAAGTCAAAGTCCCCGCTATTCCCCGGACTTAGGTGGGGGGGGGGGGGGCATAGTTACAATTGACAGGTGCATAAAAATTCCAAACACATACTCTAAGTCTGATTGCAAGTGAATTTAAAAATCGCATTGTACTTTTTTCTGTCGTATCAATAAACCAAGGAAAACTCAAATTAGTAGTTAAAGACTGAAGGAGACAGAACAGAACAAATTCTAAAAAGGCTTGTTAAGAAGCTTTAAATTTGTGTGATCGTAACATAACTGATCTAAATAGAATTTCCTTATCTGATCGCAAGAATATTAGAATATTGTCCGTAAAAGGAAAAATGCTTGAAATAAACGCTTTTGAAATACAGGCCTTAAAGAAAACTAAAACTTTAACAATTTTGGAAATATTTTAAGACTAAAACCAAGACTAACACAAACCTAACACACATTGGACATATTTCGAGAATATTTGAATGTCTTGGAAGAAATATTTTAAATTGTTCGAATGGTGAAGCGGATGATGTTTGTGAAAATGACGATTTTCATAAGCCCACTCCTACTTTCCCAGAACTAGATATCTAACCTATCGATGCTGATGAAATTTAAAATGCTGAAAAACGCGATCAAGTATATAGTGATTGTTATTTGAATGACTATTTTATATAAAGTATAGATACACTTTTTGCGCACTTATGCGATATATTCAATCGTAGTTACAGTTTCTTAAACACGAGGCGGCATCGGCTGACATCGGCCTGACATCGGCCTGACATCGGCCGACATCGGCCTGACATCGGCCTGACATCGGCTGATATCGGCCTGGCATCGGCTGTCATCGGTTATTGTACTGAAAACAGTCTTAATGATAAATCTATAGCCAAGAAAACCATCGGCAGACATCGTTTATGGCTCACCTCGATCGCAAATAGTCAATGACCTTCTAAATGAGTTATTTTGGAGGATTCATTTTACGTTAACGTATATTTTTTGAGAATATCTCCATATAAATCAGAAGAGGTAATACCATTAACGATTAGGAATTTAAGATAAAAGAGTATGTCGATATGCTTAATGAAGAACTTTGAAACGGTTTTACTGAATTTGTGATATCTATCCTTGATTTAGCAGGTTAGCGGCCATCAATTAAGGACGTGAACAAAAATCGTGTTGGATTTGTTAAGTTTTAATTATGAAAGGTATATTGGTCTTAAATATATTCAGCGAATAAGGGATTATCAATACTTAAAGTATCATCAATGTATCTTAAAGTATGTTTTTAATTTCTCAAGCAAGTGCAACATCTCATAGTAAGCACTCATATGTTTACCTACCGTTTGATTTTAAAACGCATGCCAAAATCAAATGAATTAGTTATCAACGACACATGTGCACATACCATATGTAATTCTCCGACGATAACACATTGTGAAATGTTTACATATCTACACATACCTATTATCAGTGGATGGAAGTCCTTTCTGTCCGTCGTACGTACAATCTGATTAGCTCCCGTTTGTAACCAGTTCAGGTAAAACTCAAAAGGATACCCTGCAAGACGTGTACAAAACAAGAGCGTACGCTAAACACGTGACTATTCAATATACATTCATAGGTACTACATATACGCCTATGTATTATATGTACTCGTATGGATGCATGCAAGCGTCAACTATGTTTTGAGCACTACCCCATTAAGGTTGCTGTAATCTGTACTAATTTAAATCTTGTATTCGAAACCGCGAACACAAGTTAAATGTGTGTCCAAGTCATACATATATGAATAGGTTCGTGCAAGATAAAAGGTAGTGATAACTACAAAGTCACGAGGATAACGTGGTTGTACGCAAGTCAAAGAACGATTTGTACGTGTGGAAAGATTGAGCTTACGAAAAGTATTTTATATTCAACTTTTTTCCTTTTAGGGAAGCTGAACGTGCGCGTATAAGTGCAAGGATTTGATATGTCTTTGATGCTCCTTACTGAGCATTTGTGGTATTATTTGAAATGGAATAATGGAAACGAATTTTGAAAACATCTTAAGTTTCGCCCTACCATTATGGATACTGACGAGATAAAAACAGCGTGACTAATGTAAGTGAAATAGTTTTTGGCGCAACTTGATACATTAAATATAAAACAAACAGTTGGGCATTTTTTTTATTAATTGGTTAACGGATTTTTTTTTGAAAAAATGTTGGATTGGTGGTGCGAAAAAAAAAGGATTTCATACTCATACTAATTTTTTTACAATACATGTATTTTTTCATAGCGTTTGTGGCGAAACCCAAAACCAAAAGATCAAAATAACAACAAACATGAAAGACATGTTCATAGATACATATGAATGACATTTGAAATGCTTAAGTTTGTTTTGATTTCTATGCAACACAATGTCTTTAATGCTTCAATATTATAATGAATATTGATATGTTCAATGCTCACTTTGTAATACACATATGTTTGGCTTTACAGTCCAATGTTTTCTCCTACCAATTTCAAATTTGAATTAATGTTATCATTATATTTTAAGCAATTTATACACTTCCACCTTAAAATAATGTCACCTTTAAATTCAATATTATTACAAACGTTCAGTTTTAGTGTCACTTTTTGTTGATGCTTTTTTAAGCACATCTTGACTGCAAGAGTTTTTTTCCTATTTGCAACACTTTTTCCGCATATTGGCCTTACAATGAATATGCCTGTTCCTACTAATTGCTGGGCACTACTTCTTCTCAACAGAAAAAAGTGCACTGTAGCAAATTTCACTGACTCAATTATTTTTTAAATGGAATAAGGAAATGTAAATCATAAAAATGATTTTATATTCAGTAATGCATTCTTTGAAGATATTTCTCTGCAGCTTTAACAAAATTTAAGATACCCAAGATTTTGATTACTTGAATAGTAGTCTCCATATAATTTGTTTAACAATCAATGCCCCCTGAGACAAACACAGGACAACGTATTTTATCAAAAACTCTGGTTTTTATGTGATTTGTTACCATTGATACAGACATCAGCCTTGATGTCAGTTATTGCCAAAAAAATCGTTTGAATGCAGATGGTATGTTGAAAATGAGATTTTTTTTATATGATCTCAGCTCATTCAGGCCAAAACAATTGAAAACAATTTTTTAAAACTGCATCCCTATAGTGCAAAGGAAAAGGCAACAGATTTTACATCATTTCATGTGCGCAGAAAAAAAAAAGATTTACTTTTTTTTTTATTTAAAAAAAAATGCCCCCCAAAAAAAGGTTTTCAAAATTATTACGCGGCGGATCCGTTAACCAATTTATTAAAATAAAAGGCCTTGAATGTCAGTAAAATTAATGACCGTAGACTGAAACAGAACATCGTAACGTCCGGTTTGACCACAACTCACGTAAGAAGTCGTTCATGACCACCACTACTTAAAGTTGTTACCGCTTTGCTCCACACAATCACATCGACCTTCATCAAAGATCTCGATCAACAACAGTTAACACCCTCTCCTCCGCCCCGCCCCCTGTTTCTCATACACCGTGTTACCAGCAAGTTGTATTAAAAAAACGTCTCTTACCACAATTTGCAATTTCAATGTTTTTAAAACATATTTTTTAAAATATACAGCTGCCTTCTCTTTACCGTGAAATCTCTTTAGGTTGAGCCATCGCGCCGTTTCCTTGTTAGTGATTGCAACTTCCGGATGCTTCAAAATGTGCTTCCAAAGGTGTGATGATCCACACTTCGCACAGCCAATTAGAAAGAAGTAAGGAATACATCTAGTAACATTTCCCTTGTCCTTCCAACACGGATTTTTGTAGTTTGGTAACAAAGAAAAGGGCCCCTGAAAAGGAATAGTACAATTTACTCGTGATAAGGCCATAAAAGTGACATTGTTTATACTCATAGAAAGTCGTAGATACTCATACTCATATTAACATATAAATACTCAGACTTATAGATGCTCATACTCATTCTCATAGATGCTCATACTTATACTCATAGTTACTCATACTTATATATACTTATAGATACTCCTACTCATATTCATAGATACTCATACTCATAGATACTCATACTCATATATACTTATACTCATATAAACTCATAGATATTCATACTCATATTCTTAGATACTCCTACTCATAGATACTGATACTCATAGATACTCCTACTCATAGATACTGATACTCTTAGATACTCCTACTCATAGATACTGATACTCTTAGATACTCATACTCATAGATACTCCTACTCATAGATACTCATACTCATAGATACTCCTACTCATAGATTCTTCTACTCATAGATTCTTTTACTCATAGATACTCATACTCTTAGATACTCCTACTCATAGATACTCATACTCATAGATACTCATACTCATAGATACTCATACTCATAGATACTCCTACTCATAGATTCTTCTACTCATAGATTCTTCTACTCATAGATACTCATACTCCTAGATACTCCTACTCATAGATTCTTCTACTCATAGATACTCATACTCATAGATACTCATACTCATAGATACTCATACTCTAAGATACTCCTACTCATATATATTCATACTCATAGATATTCATACTCATAGATACTCATACTCATAGATATTCATACTCATAGATACTCCTACTCATAGATATTCATACTCATAGATACTCATACTCATAGATATTCATACTCATAGATACTCATACTCATAGATACTCCTACTTATAGATATTCATACTCATAGATACTCATACTCATAGATATTCATACTCTAAGATACTCCTACTCATAGATTCTTCTACTTATAGATATTCATACTCATAGATACTCCTACTCATAGATACTCATACTCTAAGATACTCCTACTCATAGATTCTTCTACTCATAGATACTCATACTCATAGATACTCATGCTCTTAGATACTCCTACTCATAGATATTCATACTCATATATACTCATACTCATAGATATTCATACTCTAAGATACTCCTACTCATATATACTCATACTCATAGATACTCATACTCATAGATATTCATACTCATAGATACTCCTACTCATAGATATTCATACTCATATATACTCATACTCATAGATATTCATACTCTAAGATACTCCTACTCATATATATTCATACGCATAGATACTCCTACTCATAGATATTCATACTCATAGATATTCATACTCTAAGATACTCCTACTCATAGATATTCATACTCTAAGATACTCCTACTCATAGATATTTATACTCTAAGATACTCCTACTCATAGATATTCATACTCTAAGATACTCCTACTCATAGATATTCATACTCTAAGATACTCCTACTCATAGATATTCATACTCATAGATATTCATACTCTAAGATACTCTTACTCATAGATATTCATACTCATAGATATTCATACTCTAAGAAACTCCTACTCATAGATATTCATACTCATAGATATTCATACTCTAAGATAATCATACTCATAGGGTAAATATGTGCTTTGTGTCAAAATAACAAAACAAATGGTGTTTATGCCAAGACTGGTAGAATTATATTTTTATTGGTTTTGTTTCAAGCAGTCAATGCACAAGAGCACACATTTATTTACGTCATTTATAAAAATAAAACTACAGGGTATTTTAGAAAATCCTTACAGACTTAGGATTTTATCATGTTTAAATTTAAAATTGACTACACCAGGAGTGTCAACGGTTTCTGTTCTTACTCAAAACGTTGAAAGTGACTCAATATACACAGGACTTCTATCAATTTAAATTTCCAACCTTATTGGGGTCGCATTTTTATTCCTAAATGTAAATTCGTTAAATATAGCATGACCAAGATTGTATTACTGAAACATTGAAGCCATATATACATGCACACTGCTAGTATGTACAAAAATAATATAATGTTAATTTCAAATAAATAATACATGTTTCTATATGCAACATTTGAAAACGATTTGATATTTTTTATTAGCATTGTCGAATGTTTGTGTTGTTTAATTCTGAAATGCATTGGGCATTATTTTGTTGTTTTGGAATATTAATATCAATGTATCAAAACCTATCATTAAAACGGTTGGCCTTCTGCGCATTATTCTTCTGTTGTTGTTTTTCAGACATATAAATAACTATACAAGTAATGCAAAAATACAGCGACAGACAAGACATCAATACAATCAAATACTTGATATACTATGGCTTAAGTCTTCCACGAGAAGTTTAATTATATTATGTAACCTAGTTAATATGATATGCTTGTACATTGTTATTGCATACAAAATCATCCGGTATAGCTGCCGCTTAACTTACGTGGTTATGATACATTGTGTGTATACCACGTGATAAATTATATCATATATGCTAAATCGGAAGGCGATTTTTTGCTTAAAATGAAGTCGTAAATCAAAGATGACTTGTGATATATACTGCATACTACAAATGTCTTAAGAAATAATGAAGTACTGCACCAACCAAACGTCGTATATCCACCGGGGTAACATTATTTTCATTTCTGATTCGTACATCCACAGAATAAACACTTTGGTAACGAATTAAATATAATAATATTATTAATCCCACAAAGACCAAGGCAGTAAATTCGGAACGTCTGTATTTTAATGAAGCCATTAAGGCTATTTCCCCTGTAAAATACAGTAATAAATTCAACAAAGCAATGACTGTCCAAATATCATTACTGCTAGTGCACAAATCGGTTTATTTATAATACTATTGTGCGCATTAGTAGTATTGATTTGTTTCTTATCCTGCCATAAACGAATACAACACAAGTTAAGATTTCTCTTTCATTCATACAGGGGAGATTAAGAACACACCATTTATTCGATAATATTACAACGGTTTAATTTTGTTTGTACCGGAGGATCAAGTTGGGAAAACCAGAATAGCTATAATTCAGGGCTTCAACTATTGACCAATGTTTCTACAATTGGGCCAAATATTTAATGACTTTCTCACTAACTGCTGATATTTTTAAGGAATGAATTGCGGGGTTGATGTCATTTGATGGCGGACATTTTATTATAATGTACGGTATAAGTGGAGTGATAATTTGTGTATGCATATATACCAATTTCGGTGAGGCCTTATAGGTAAATTACAACTTTTAAATAATATCATAAATAATTTGAATACTTGTACGAATCATTCTTTAAACGACGCATTAAATCAGTTAACTGCAGAAACTGTGCGCTAAGTAGCTGAACTTTTAATTTTAAGAAAAATATTGCTTTTAGTAATCCTTCTGATTAGAGACAGAAAATAATATGAAAAATGCCGACTGGCTCGATCAAGAATGTTTAAATGTTAGAAAAGCCTAAAAGGAAAATTTCAGTTTGTTATGCGTTACAAAATTGATCTAAATAGTATTAACTTAAGTGACGAAAAGACGTACTTACATTATAAGAAAAGAATGATGTTCCTAAAAACATGATTGTTATAAATGCAACATGTGTGTACAAAGTAGCCTTAAAGAAAATTAAACCTATAATATTTTGGAAATATTTTAATATCGATAATATTGTGCCGTGAGTTTTTACTTTAAACCCGTTATTTCGGCCCAATGGGAAATTAGCTATTAAAAGTTCAAACCAAGTCCTTTACACGATTTTATTCTGATGTTCTTGCCTTAACAAATACTTGATGCAATAACACAGTATGCGTAGTCCAAAAATAGCACCAAATATATTGTATAACAGCGACAACGCTATAGTTTGCTGGACTGTGGTAAAACCACTGTTTCCTAATTATTCTGTATACTGAGAAACAATAGAGAAAGTAATCAAGAAGGCCATTTGTATATTAAACTGGAATACTTATCCGCAAGTTATGTTTGGATTAGTTTGCACATGCAAGGAAATAAATCGGTCAGCAGTCATTATTGGGCAAATATTGACCAACTTTAACCAAGCCAGAAACAATCAAGTTTTATACAATTGGCTGCTGGCAGAAAACAGTATGTTATAAGTTAAAGCTGCACTCTCACAGATTGAATGTTTTGACAACTTTTTTTATGTTTTGTCTTGGAACAGGCGAATTTTTGCGAAAATGCATGGAAACCAGTTATATAAGACTGCTGACAAAAAATTAGATCACAGATTGTTTTAAAAATGGATGTTTTATGCGTTTTTCTTAAACCGTTGGTTTAAGCCATATAACATTAATTTTCAAATGAAAATATGCGATCTGATCTTTTGTCAGCAATCTTTTATCATTGGTTGCAGATATTTACGCAATAATTTGCTCTTTCCAAGACAAACAATGAAAAAAAGTCTGTGAGAGTGCAGCTTTAAGACTGTATATGATAATATAAAAAAAGACTATTGTTTGTTTATTCTTTTCTAATATATTTATATGACAAGGCCATACCAAATCGTTTCTATGTTTAGAGTCCGCGGAAGGGTACACTTTGGATTTCCCCATTGCGAAAAAGAAGACTGTATATGATCAACGATCTTGCCGAATATTTCTTATGACCATATTTTTAACTACGGATCACAGGTGTAAACAAAATGCTTCACTTAGTGTTCTTTGCATTTGTTATATATTAATGATGCATTCTGTGTGATTCCCATGATAAAAAGTCTAAAAGCACCTCGTTTTGCAGTGGGAATCTATCTTA
Source organism: Mya arenaria (assembly GCF_026914265.1). Taxonomy (NCBI): domain Eukaryota; kingdom Metazoa; phylum Mollusca; class Bivalvia; order Myida; family Myidae; genus Mya; species Mya arenaria. Next base: position 48,470,855 of record NC_069133.1, on the reverse strand, counting down.
CATTTTGAAAATGGCCCAGAATGGACAAATGTGGCTCTGGTGTTTCTATTCTTCAAAGAATGTCACTAATTTAGTGTTCGTTTTTTCTGGGGCTCGTTTTTTTCAGGATAGTGAGATAGGTTTTCATACCAAGGGTTGACGCTTAACATAAACACGAACTGGTATGGTCAAAGCACATTTAGTGATAATAATAATTAAAACTTTGAGCAGGTGCCAGTAAATGCTTAAATCCTATTAAATAAAACAACCTATGTGACATTCATTCATTTCTCCATGAAGCATTCATGTATGCAAATCAGCTTATTAATATTCATAACCGGACTACTTTCTTTTTTACACAAACTATGACGTCACGTCATAGTAGAGAGTTATTTACAATACTAAGCGCATTTAATATGTGTATTTTCCTTCTTAAAATATTTGGGGTTAAAATAAAGCAACAATTAAACAAAACAAACTTTAAAAATATTGTTCCATTTTTTTGTTTTATTATTTGATGACAATAAATTGATTGCGGAGAACTGGAAGCTGAAAGTTCGTCTGCAGCACAGATTCAACATGGCGGGTGACCTGTCAAATTTCAACTTGTTTAAATATCTTTTCGGTAGTTTTGAGTTTTGAGCCCGAATTGAGCGAGGAAACTGCTGCTGCTGCTGCTGCTGAGATTCCTCCAGACATTGAAGAACTGATCATCATTTCTTTTGATGATTTGCTTGAAGTTACAAATAAAAATGAAAATGAAAATGAAAGTTTAGATCTAGGTCAACAGCTTAATAAAAGTAATGACATGCCATCCATTCACGAATATAAACAACAGGGCAGTAGGTTTAACAGTAAAAATATTGTCTTCGGCAAGGAATAACGGAAGATACATTTCAGAGTTTAAACAAGTCGCCAATACGTAAGTATCTTACCTGAAAAGTGCTGTTAATCCGTTTTGGTAAAAATATGAGGAGTCGGCAGCCATAACTGGTCTCATTGTTACTAAATTTAGCTCAACGTGTCGCCAAGTCGTATTCATACACGTGGGAAGGCTACATACTACTTTGAATTATCGAGTGATGAATTGTGGGTCTTGGATAATAGCAAAATAAAAAAGATCTTTTATGTTTTTATAGTTGTAATTAGAACTATTGAACATATTTTTTTCTGAGTTTCATTGAATTGTCGGAAAAATTACACCTAATTTGCATAAACACCGAAGTATGGATTAGTTGTTATTTTTCCGACAGACACAGAAAAATAATGTTCAATTCCTAAATAAAGGTAGAAAAAACGCGTCAGAGGTTTGCGCACATTTTAGTTTCAATGTTATTTTCATATAAAAATATATGTTAAAGACGTGTTTACCGTCTATAAAGTTTCAAAAAGATTACTAAGCTTACAGAAAAATGTGATCATAAAATTGCGTTTAGGAACGAAAATGGCATTGAATGAAGACAGCGATGCGTTATAAGAATAAATATTCTATATTAACAAAAACCAGAACATTACGTTTGTATAAGATATATGGAAATCCATTTTGCATGATGTATTTGTAAAATATAGGAGACAAAGGAATTCGATTTTGTCAGATTACGTTTTTACTCAATTTATGATTGTATCACATAATGTATGAGGCCATGTCGTGCCTAATGTCATGGTGTCAAGGGCTTGGTTTTATAAGTCTTTATAACGCGTCTAGTAAGTGCATGATGTAATTAAATTATCCGAAATAGTTTCATACGTCAATGGGTGTATAACAGTTACACATAAGTAAACTTAAGGTCTACCCTTAACTACTGTTACTGAATTTAAAAGCATATTATAATAAGGAAAAAGAACCCTTCGTTATACGCGCGGGAAGGTATCTGCATTTTTATGTCCCAAAATGCAGCAAACGATAACAAATGGTAAATTTAAACTGTCAATTTAAAACTAATTGCTTTAGAACATTGCGTTATATCAGTTAATTTTTAAGTTGCCAAAATTGATGCCAATTTAACAAATCTAAACTTTATTTTTACAACTTTTCCAAAATGAAAAAATAAATATTGGAGAATGTTAAGAAAAGCATACATATCGCAGAAATAATGCAAACGAGTGCAAACACGCCAAGACATCCTTTATCCTACATTGAACTATTGTGTATTAACAGGTCAGTTACGTTACAAGAAATAAAGTAAAAATGTGTTCTTACCTTCATTTAGGTTTACCAGGGTACGAATCAATTTAAAATGGTGATTTTAATTAATATTTATGATGAACTACAACACATGTCAAGGAATCCCATTGAAGAAGTTAAAATCAACTATGACAATGCGAAAACTGACATTATAACATAACATACGGCGCAGGAGTGATATAACCCCATGCAATAATTTCCATATATAACTAGTGTAATAATAGCAAATTAGGTAACCGCATCATAGAAAAATATATTCATACGCGCTGTCAAAAAATGCAAACATACATCAGAAACGATGTTTTAAAAGAAATCATGTCGGTGTCAACAAGCTCAATTCCATGATGAAACGAATTGTGAAGAAGGCTGGGCTTAATCCAAACAAACACCTCCTGATCACAGCGTCAGAAAATACCTCATCCAGAAACTGAATGACAAAAATGTTCCTGCGAACCAGGTTATGCAAACATCGGTACACAAGAACATTACATCGATAAACAAATATAGCCACATAAATCCAATTCAACACAAGGAAATGTCCAACATCCTGCACTCCAGCGAAAATACCCTGTCTACTTGCAAAATCCTCATTCTATCAGTTCGCCAGCAATGCTCAACTTTTTCACACACTTTCACAGTCACTGATTCAACATCAAGTTCCACTTTTTCTGATGGATTTTACAACATTTACCCAATTCACGGAGGTAATGTTGTCCTTGTGCACATCCATCATAATGACAAAAATCCCTGCTGTAATAGACCAGCTACAAAGCGAATTCGCTCTATTGAAAGCGACTGTGACGCTGACTTATGTTCTTTTTAAACTTCAACCGCCAAATGACATGCACACACTGGCGTGATTACTAATGACGTCACGCAGTTATGACATTGCTCTTATTATTGATTTGCTTGATTCAAATGGATTGAACTATGCATTTTTGTTGTTTTTAAGGGAAACCTTTGAAAATTGGTTGTTAATTGGGATATGATTTATGTTGTTTTATTGTTGATTAAATGTTTATGTCGGGCTATTTGTAGAGCCTATTTTTAATCGTATTAAAATGAACTCGTTTAATAACGTCGATACAAAATAAACACTCATTTGAGATCCTCTATATAAAACAGTTATTGTTTGGCCTTAGTTCTATACTTACTTTACGAGAACATATCAGGGCAAGTTAAAACATATTATAACGGATATGCGTTTCTTTTCCACGCTTTGTACTGAAACGGTCAAAGGTGTTGATATCATTTTAAAGACTCATGTAATAATACAAAAAATCTATTTTCAACTGTCGATCGATTTTGTTATACAGTTTGACGAAAACTATATGTATCTATTAACCTAGAAATAACAACAACAAATTAAATATGTCTTTATTTGATGTGTTTAAATACAAGCGCCTCTTTTAATGTACAATCCTTTTGTCAAGAGGTATTGATAACAATATCGAAGTAGTCCCCAAATAACATTGAGCTTCTGATTATATTTTATTTTAAAAGATGGTTATTTACAAAATGATTGATTTTAAACAAATCTTTGTTACGTTATCTATGTAACCCTGTGAAGTCTTAACTATGGGGTGAATGTGTTTAATCAAAATTTCCTAATACGAAATTTGCTTTTTAACTCGACATCGTACTATTTGAGAGTTATTTTAGAGAATGTTCTACTCAGCTGTGTTCCGGTGAATTGGAAAAAAATTGAAACCTCTAAGACATTTGTTGTCACCAATTAGCTGTGGTTTAAGATTGAGACCGGTATATTAGGTTTTAGTTTAACACGAACATGACAATAGTAGAGTTCTAAAAGCGCAATTTTGTTATACATTGACCTCATTGCTTTGTATTGTATTGATAGCAATGACTGATGTGTGTGTGTCATCATTTTTAAAAGTACAATACACAAAAGTCCGAGATAATATGATAGTCATTAAGCCCTATAGGCTGTTTCTGTTTATTACTGGTTTCGTAAATGTAAAAATGTGCTTATCTTTATCTAATTTCAGTCATAAAAAATAAAAAGTACCTCTGTGACTGTGGTGTACCCAATGCCTTAAACAATAATATGTTAGTTTCCGGGTTCAAGCCAAAAAAGGACGGGTTGGTTCGAAGGCCTTTTTTAAAATATTTCATTTATTTTAAACGATGTGTGTGAAATCAGTTTAAAAATGTATGAAATCCATTTATCAAAGCTATTATAAAAATTTGCTAGACAATTACATCAGCATGGCAATACTTTAAAGCTTTTACCTGTACTTTTTTAAGCTTTAAGGACTTCTTTAAAAATACTTTATTTTTATTGTCTTGTTTTGTTTATTTAAGATTCAATTGCTTTAAAACGTGAATTTTCAGTTTCAATGTTTAGGGTTCGTGATACTTTTCTCCTCTGTATGTTTTGTTGCGCTTCGGAACCTTGTGGCATTACTTTTTCAGTTACTCTATCGTTACTTACCTGTTGTCTTTACTATTGCGTTGTGACTCAGTCAGCGCTACATCACCGATATGTTAATAAGAACAAATATTATGTGACTGTACATATTATCATAACGCATGAAAAATCGAATATGTTGGGAGTTGTTCGACTTCCTCTTTCGGAACCATTAAATTCTAGTACCTTACAGGATCTGTATAGTTCTTCCATAACCAAATACCATTACATATATCTCTTGCTCAGTTCAAATGCGTTTATAGATTTTAAGATGCGCATTATTCCGAGACATGCTCTTAAAGAAGTTTATAAGCTGAAAACTGGTAATAACTCAAGATAAACATAGGGTGAACTTAAATACACACTTTGAACTGAAAACTTTAAGTAAATGAAATCTATACAGATATGGCTAGTGCTTGTATTCCTGTGTGCGCAAATGACAATCGAAAAATGGAATTTACAATGTCTGTATTTTCAATGTCTTATTTTACACCAAGGCTCATTTGTTAAACTAGAGGTAGTAAAAGGCAGTATACAGTTGGTGTTAGCATGTGTGTGTTGCCAATGGCAATCAAGGAATTTCAAATTTTCTGTTCATTACTTTTAGAAGATCAATGCTGACCAGTGATCTTAAAACATTAGTTAAAAGATCAATTTAGACAATCAACATAAAACACAGCGGGCTATGTCGGCCTGCAAAAGCAATATGTGATTGATTTTATTAGTGATGGATAGCTATCCCCAATGAAAGATACTTTTTCATTATAAAGCCCAGTAAACCATTCAGGAAACACTGTTCATAAAATATCGTTCATTTCTTAAACTGTTAAGAAATGATGCTTAAGTTCATGAATGCCTTTATATGAAAACTTCCAACTAGCACTTATGCAAAGTATAGATCTCCCGTCGTTTATATTATTAAGTCAGTGCATTTTTCGAGTGTAAGCGGCATTTTATTAATCCGATTTAATGCTTTTGGTATCACTTACGAAAAAAACGGTAAGACACCGCCATGTAGTTTTTATCCGTTAGTGACGTAAGTAAATTTGTGATTTAAATCGAACTTGTATTGGCAACAAGTTTCTTAAAATTGGGAATTTCCAATTGTCCAGAATAAATACCGAAATTGAGGTAAACATGACAAGTTGCACTGCTCAGCTATACCAAAGGGTTATTTATATCAACTAAGTCAGCTTTAAGTCAGATCGGGTCTCAAAACGCCGTGATTTTAGTTTTACAAATATCACGAATACCAAATAGTTTTTAATGATTGAAATTAGGTTCTACATTAACAAACAAATAAATAAACTTAACAAATAATAAAACAAGTCGCGACGGCCTCATGACTTTCATTTTCTCTCGGAACATTATGTATTAGGTATTTTAATGGATAGTGCATTATCATTCGTGTTAATGTCATTGTAACCCATACAATACAAGGCAGTGACACTAATAATAGTGTAAATTGTTTTTTTTCCTCAAATACTTTGGAGTGCAAACAAGTGTCTCCGATGTCCCATTTCACCAAATAAAGGAAGTATTGGTGGAAAATGAATTCTCATTAAAAAACATGTTTTCGTGTGAAAACGTACATTTCACGTCGGATTACAATTATTAAACATATTCAAGCGATTGGCGGACTACCAAATGGGTTCTTTTAAAAAACAAACAGCAGATACGTTGACAAACTTTCTTTTATAAGTTTGTTTAAATTGAAAATAATTTCTTTCCAGAAAATATAATACTGGAAGATTCTAGGTAATTGTGTCGACTTTTAATAGTGTTCATTCAATACCGCAAAATAAAGGACTAGTTGATCTTTTAAAGGCGTTTGTGTCATTGCAGAACCACATCATATGATTTATCATGATATTTATCAAATAGTGGAAACACCTCATTTACTTGATTGGATAAATAAAGTAAATGTCACTTTCTGTTTCTATTCGATGCTGAAAAAGGGTATAACATTATTAGGTCAGTCGAAATGCGATTAATGTCAACACATTTTAATTTTATTTTACTTTATACTCATCTTGTTTCTGACTTCGTGGTAGTGAGAGCAACATATTGTTTTTGAATGATGGGTATGCTATTGGCTCGATAGATTTACACATGATAAGTTGTTGTATAGATTTATCGATCACCAGGGTCAGAATCAGAATTTGATGCTAAAGCCATCTCAGAAACCTTATGGAAACTTGATCGGGAGTGGTGTGTGACCGTTTCGATTCAAAAAGCTAGTATGAAACGCCATTCCGTTGTATTCACAAGCGGTAGAAAATGAAGGTATACGGTTGGTATGGTTTAATTACACATATCTACACATTTACCTATCTTTGACTAGGGCTAACATTTGACAATATCATAACCTGGATACGGTGTTATCGTACTTATTAGGGGAGGTATAGATACATTGTAATCAATCCAAAATAGGTTGGGTATCAATCATCTATTATTTTCATTTCTTCTTGGATAGTTGATTTTACATTGCATTTATTTACACAAATTTGCTGCATACCGTGCAAATTGTGTATGAAAGTGTTTTCAATATTAATCTATACAGTATTGTTAAATAAATCAACCAAACCAAAGTGTTGATAAATATGAAACATTTGTTTTACACCTTCGTGTGTCATATTTTTGGACTAACAACAGGGTGGCTCCTGTTGCAGAGGTCTATATGATTCACTGGCACAAATGCTGATTTAAATAGTCAAATACTTTTGTAATATGTCCGTGCCTTCCTATTCTCAAATCAAATATGTTTAAGCATGCCCTGATATTGTTAATCCTCCAAATAAATGCATCAAACTACAAACGGATGTAAGGATCGTTATATCGGTGTTAAACGCATCATCAGTACGGCAGTTCGAGTAACCATAGATAAGGAAGCAGCTATGGATATTTTCCGGAGAAAAAAATTTCAAAATGTGATTATGAGTAATTGCCAGTCCTAAATGTTATAAACAATCACTTAACCATATTCTTTATGAAGAAAAAGTCATATTTAAACACATCGTAGTCATTGCGATGTGCTCTTTCTCTCGCAAATAACAGTCTTATAAATGTTCGATAACTTAATAAAGTTGAAACATTGTTGACGTTATTAACATCTTGAGAATTCGAATGCTATTGTGATAATGTCCAAAATCAATCCCAACACAAATAAAACTAAATCATTGACATGCCATTTCTATTTTCTATATGTCATATGAGATGCTAATTTATTTCACAGCAAAATATTGAAGGAAACACAATAACAAAAACATAAATAGTTTTTAATATCATTTCGCTGAGGAAATACATTTAAAAAAGACAATATCGCTAAAGTGATTTTTGTTAATGTCACTTTGGCCTATGCATTCGTATAAGGAAACAAGTATACATTGTGTTATGCAATTATATCTATTTCAAAAAGTCTGGTCTGTCAATTGCGAAGGGTTTTACTACTTGATTTAACACAACAAATTATTATAGACAAAACATCAAAGCGAGATAACTGCATAGACCCAATAAAAGCGTTGTAATAAAGGAAGATTGAAAGTCAAAGCATTCCAATGTTTACATTCAACAAGAAATACGATATTACAAGTTAAACATATGCTATTTGTGTGAACTTTCAGACTGTTGACTCTTTTATGATTAGGAAACACTATTTTCCGTGTTGTAACAAATCTGGCAGCTTAAAGAATCAAACTCCGGTCAGTTTAAATAATACATGTTTCAATATATTTTTTATCAGGTCGCAACATGCATAGCATTCAGTCTTTCGAACACCACAAATATCAAGGTATTGAGGCCATAAAATAATATGTTTGTGTCCGATTTTCCGACTTACAAACTTTGGCCCCACCCAGACGTTTTTAGGGCCGTGCGAAATACTTTTTTCATTGTTTTATTTAAGTTTATTAATTGTTAAAAATGGAGTGTTTTCAGCTTTTAACAATACAAGCGTTGCTGTGTATTTCGATGTTCTAAAACATATAACCTTTTTTGGTAACAAAAAATGTCAAGAAAAAAAATTGCTGATAATAAGTATTCCAAAAAGGTATTTCCGACCAATCCGTCCTTTTTGGCTTGAACCCGGAAACCAACATATTATGGTTTAAGGCCTAAGGTAAACCACGGTCATAAAGGTACATTGTTATGACTGAAATTAGATAAAGATAAGCAAATTTACGAAACCGCAATAAACAGAAACAACCTATAGGGCTTAATGACTATCATATCCTTTCAGACTTCTGTGTATTGTACTTTCAAAAATGATGACACATACACATCAGAGCTTGTATCATTGTTATTAATACAATACAAAGCAATGAGGTCAATATTTAATGAAAATGCGCCTTATAAACTCTACTATTGTCACGTTCGTGTTAAAGTGAAACCTAATATACAGGTCTCAATTTTAAACCACAGCTTATTAGTGACAACAAATGTCTTAGAGGGCTCATCTTTTCCAAATCACCGTAACACAGCTGAGTAGTATGTCTTTATTCGTTATGTTAAGATACAAACGCCTTTTTATAGTACAATCTTTTTTAAAGTACAATCTTTTTGTCAAGAGATATTCATAAATATATTGAAGAAGTCCCTTATTACATTGAGCTTCTGATTATATATTTTAAAAACATTAATTGAAAAAGAGCTTATAGGTGAAAGGTACAAATCTTGTGTATGTTTTCCATGTAACCAGGTGTAATTGAAGCGAAGGGGAGGGCCGTTTCCTAATGTTGTAAAAACTTGTGGCCCAACCCTTTTGCTTTTGACAAAGTAAAATATGTCATGCTTTTAATGCTACTTAGATTTATTATTTATCTGTTTTCTTTTGCATGCATTGTCAAAAAGTGTACAATTATGAAGCAATAAAATACGATTAAATCAATTGAAGCGAAAGTCTTTCTAACAAGACGTTTGCGCATAAATGCGACAACATATAATTTTGAGTGTTTTGACTCCAACTTGTTTCACTGTAAGTTTTAGAAAAATGTGACCCCTAAGTTGTTTGTCGTGACCTGTCCGTTAGCTTTAAGTTAAGTATGAAAATGAAGATAGTAGATTTACATAAGCGCATTTCTGTAAAACATTGACCTCATTGATTTGTAATGTATTAAAAACAATGAAACTAACTGCGATGTGAATGTGCCAGCAAGTTCAAAACACAAAAGTCTGAGAGAATATGATAGACGTTAAGCCTTATACTCAAGCAATAGGTTGTTATCTGTTTATTACTGGTTTCGTAAATCCATGAATTGGCTCATCGTTTTTCTCATTGAAATCATAAAAATTATGTAAGTGATCTAGATGTACCTTAGGCCTAACAAATTTGTTTCCGATTTCATGGCCAAACAAATAGCGTGGTTTTGTCTGAAAATTTTACGTTTTGGATTTTTTTTTAAATTAGATTTAATGCTTTAGAAGATCGATAAATCAGAATTAACATCGATGTTATTTTTGAAAGCTAAGAATATTTTATTTTTAACTTCCGTGATTTACATTTTAGAAATAAAAAATACACTTTTAAAGGTATTAAAGCGTCTAGAGTCGGGGCAATAAAATAGGGTATTTCGGGTTTCCGCGGCGTTTTATGGTATTAAATGCTCTGCCTTGTTCGACCCGATCAAAATGTTGCTGATACATGTTTTTTTATCTTTTCTTGTCAAACGATGGTTTTGAAATACAATCTCTACACGTATATATGCATGAGGCAAATACGAACAAAATTTACATAATGTTATATATATAAACCACAGGGACAAGTCAAGTAACCTAAAAATAGCCAGGATAATGTTTAAGGGCACAGTTATCAATGTCAACACAAACATGAATCAAGAGACAAACTACTACAAAACAAACATAACACAACTATAAACATATCGACATCGGTAAATGTGTGGATAATCACCTTGGCATGGTCAGTAAAAGCCAGGTAAAACCTCCATATGTTAATGGGATTTTGTCCAAATTAGGACTTTTGCGCTATGTTGTATATATGCGGCGTCTTTCAATTTTTAGAATATAGTAACAGCATTTTCTTTTAATTTGAAGATGAATCTTTATTTATGGAATAACAGTTATACATTGTAAAAGAAAAATATATTGACTCATTTTAAAAAAGGTCTGGAAAACGCAGAGTTTGAATTTCGTGTGTTTAAATCTCTAAAAGAATTACTATATTTATCCGATGATTTTGTTGCCGAGGATTTGGTAAATATCACAACATACTCCGACTTGATTTGATCTGGAATGACACACTTGTCTTTTCAATGACGAGAAATCCGTCCTTTTGTAACGTGGTATTGATTGAACATAATTAAAGTCGTCCCCAATTACCTTTTGTTAATATATTTCCAGGAAAGGAATTAACTTTAAATAAAACAAAGAAGCTTATAAGATTTTTTAAAACTAATCTCTATGTTTATCTATTGCAATAGCCTGAATGTGTTTATTCAAGATATTCGGACGAGAAATGTGTGTTTTGACACGAAAACATGTTTTTTTGTATGCGAGTTCTTCTTACACCAGAGTTACGATTATTTGGAGATATGAGACCTCCGAGAAGCAACGGTTTCATATTAATATCTGAACCTTGGCTTTTAATACGAAAATGTGATTAGTAGAGCGCCCCAAGGATCTTTGGGTGAAAGCAAAACCGTGTACAATGACATTAACGACAATTAATTGTTATGCATTGATAACCATGTTATCAACTCTGATGAGTAGGTATCACCATTCATAAAATTACAATACACAAAAATCTAAAAGGAAATGAAAAACAGAACGCCGCTTGGGTTGTTTATGGTTAGTACTGGTTGAGTCTATGTTTTTGCTTCCTAATGTTTATTCTGATTTCAATCATAAAAAAACTATTTTGTATTCGTAATGATTGAAAGACTAAAGTGCGTTTTGAAGCCCAATCAAAATGCAATGTTTGAGAAACGTCTTTCTCCCACCTCAGATAAGTAGATCCATTCATTTAACCATGCTAGAAATTCTTATCTTGCCCACGGGCGAAGATAAAATGCCCGGATGGAACTTCTTTTAATTGTCACCACAGTGTTATTACCTCCCTTGTTGAAGACTGTCGTCTGTAGCGCATCATGGAAACCTTGTCTTGTGGCAGTATTTAGAACGCTAGTTAATTATTTCTCGCATCAAATGTCACCAGAAAACGCACCTTTCAAGAAATAATGCTTCACTCTTCTTAGAACTATTTAAAGATGGATCAGACCATTTACATACTCTGAATCACTGCGCAAATATCCGTGACAACCACGAATTATCGCATATCCTTAGGCAATTACTTTCACTAAGCACAAACGAGTTCCAGCAAAAAACACATTTTTACTTAATTTTGTTTAACTGAGATGGGAGAAAAAGCATCTACCATAGCCGCTCGTGTAAGATAGGTTAATCCCGACCCTCGCGTAGGGTGTTTTGCGGAAACTCGGTAAACCTCGTTTCCGCAAAACACCCTACGCTCGGGTCGGAATGAACCTATCTTACACACTCGGCCATGGAAGATACTTATATTCTCATATCCTTTCTATTGATAATTCCTAATGAAACTTTGGAAACATAACATGTATATGCATCAGGCAAACACTTAAACATATACATTAACCAATAAAAAACACAATGACAAACCCAGTAACCACAAGTGTAATAAATACGCTATTGACAAGAGACAGATTTGATGCAAAGCAAACACCAAGCATGACAAACAACGCTAGAAACCAAAAACATTAAATGCCTATAAACGTACATTGGTAAATGTTTTGGTAACCGGCATGACATTAATAACCTTATTATAGTTAAGAATATGTAGTATTTGGCCATTTCAGATATGCATTTACAATAAACTGATGCAGATTCTTAAGACGTTATGACATTGACGTTTTCGACTTGGCATATCAATTTTTTTTCTCGTTTTTAGTGGCACTCAGCTAGCAACGTCTAAATAAAATTTCTTACATAAAGGGGAATCCGCTTCAATTCTCAATGGTACAATTCTCGTTCTAAGCTAAAGCAATAAGACCAACTACACAAAAAATGTAGTTTATGTATTGTGTTCAATAGTTTCGGTTCATACAACTATTGAGCCAGCGTTGATCACGTATTTGTTGTAAAATCGTATGCCATTAATACAAGCCTGTTCAAATATTTAGATAGACTGGATCCATTTTCACTAAATATTGCGAGTATTGTCGGAAAAAAGTGACTACCATACAAATAGAACATGGCTCATAGCTGAACATTGTCCGTAGGCTGTTTACCTCGTGAAACAAAACAACGATGAACAATAAGCAATTTATACCCTTTATATGTGAACGGGAGAAAGCATGGTCTTGTTGCTGTACTGAAATAATAATTTATCCATGGAGAAAAATGTGTTTAGTATAAATAGGAACTGCCAATTAATGATTTGTGCTAAATGATTTGTTAACAAACATACGGAGTGATATACTTTATGACATATAGAAACGGATCAGTGGTATATTACATATGTGTATCACAGAAAAATACATGATGGCTATATTAAACCGAAAAATTATATGATAAATAGCGGTATGATAGACAAGTGCATAGAACCACAAAGCAATTTATAACAGATTCACTCACACTTACATTGCATTCAAAATTATACATTAACAGAACAATTTATTTATTTAAAACATTATGCTACTAACACAATACAGCAATATTAACAAACTTGTTTAATATATAGCACTGGTGTCGAATAGATTTAAATAACACGGAAACACAAAAATTTACCACAAAAACCATTTTAAATTTCAAGGGGCTTGAGCATGCATTGCAAACTTTGTGTGAGATGTGTTGAACAAAATGCATATTATAATGATTAACACGACATGATGATGCTGGCATAACATCAGAGTACAAATGTTATCAAACAGCAAGTAATGCTGGTATAAAATAAGCGAACAGATGCTATCAAACGACATTATTTGTTATGCTTGTATTGCATAAGAATACATAAATAATCAAACGACATAATTGTTTATGCTGGCATTACATCAGAGTACAGATGTAAATAAAAAATATAATTGTATATGCTAGCATAACATCAGAGTACAGTTGTAATTAAACGACATTATTTGTTATCCTTGCATTACATCAGAATACAGAAGTTATCAAACGACATAATGTTTTATGCTGGCATAACATCTGAGTACGGATGAACTATGACCACGAGTGAAATAAAAGAAGATTTCACTTTAAAATCGACATATTTGATTATTTTGTTACCTTGTGCGTGCTTGTTGTTGAATTTCTTCCCTGCTTGAGGCACTCTTGTTTGACGCCAATTCCTTCCAATTCAGAAGCATCTCACGAAGGGAGGTAACTGCTGCGTGGAGATGCTCCAAAACGAGTGAGCGGAAGGCCCATAGACATTTTCTAACATGATTTCATATTATGTATAAGAGCATTTATACTCCTGTCGTGCTTAGTGCTTAAATATATTATGATGGGCAAAAACTACTTCAATTATTTTTATATGAATTTTGGAAAAACAAACTGGAATGCAATGAAAAACGTTCTTGTACGTGTGTATGGACAAAATGTAATTGGTGATTTGATTTCACTCTGCTTTGAGGAAACACTACCGTTTACAATTTTGTTTGAGATAATATTTATCATCGTCCAAGACAAAAACAGACTCAATGAAAGTAAACGGCAATTAATCTTCAAGAATGATGTATTAAATTTGTTCCCGTACAAACAAAATCATTAGATCAGTTTTATCTGCAAGAACGCCATTTTTTTATTGAGTAAGGGTAATTCTTTTTGCCAGAGTTATATGATTAAATTATATAATTTCTATGCAGCCAAAGTGAAGTTATGGAGTAATCTTTCAACAATATGCTTTAGCACCATCACTAACTCTAGCACTCTATTTATAAATGCGGTTTCCTAATTATTGTTAGGATGTCGAGCCCGAATAGAATGGATGCACTCTTGAGATCTAAAGTCGAGCACCCGAGTGAATGAATGAATTTGTCCTACATTTGTCCTGCAATTGAAATAATTAACTAAATTTTGATCTATGGTTTCCTGTACTACAATTCTATGTTATTTGGCTAATGTTTAATATACGTAATTTTCTTTGAATGACGTCTTTTAATTATCTTCTAGAAATTGATAACATATTGAAATACATATTGAGGACTTTTTTAAAACCTCTTTTTGATCAACTACACTCGAACGGAAATATATTCATCAGAAAGACTTTAAGAAAGATACACTAATCCCATGTGTTCACGTTAAAACATAGGAAAATAAAAATGCCATTAAACTAATCTTAAACAGAAAGAATAAAACAAAAATATGCAGCTTTCTAGTTTTGACAGATTATGTATGAACCAGAACAATTTCAATCTGAATGGATTCTAAAAACATATTTTAGTTGGTGACACAGTGGTACATGTATCAGCTTTTGTATTTTCATACCTATTTTGATTGCTAATTGTGTTGTTTGTGGTTTTGCTTGTGAAGCATTTGTGTACACTACGTGGTTAGTTACAAATGCACTACAATCTTTTCATTGGCGTCTTTAAAATCAGCATTGTAAATACTCACAAAGAGACGTTTCCTTTCTTTTTCTATTGTCTATGTTAGCTTGTGCACATACAGTGCTAGTGAATCCATTATTTGTGTATAATGCAGCAGAATACATACAGTGGAGCTTGCCGACATATACCTGCACGTAAGCGTCCTTGGTCTGTTATAAAAATTTTTTTTTTTAAAAAGGTACATTTATTTAGTTGCCTGTGCGGTACTCAGATAACGCACTCCTTATCAAGCGATGATAAATGCTTTTGCCCATGATGGGGGTGATTCTTTCTTATCTGCAGGATTGATCAATATCTTAGATGATGTGTTCCGTTAGACTTAATTTGCGAAAAAAACGACCAAATAAGTGCAAAATCGATAATAAATGGAATGATGCAAAAATACACAATATTCTTTCCTACTGTGAATGCAGGCAACATGATGCACCAAATACTGACAATGCGAGGGTGATATCGCGCACATTCAATAAGAATACGCTTTCCTAATGCGCTCACCTGAATGCATTTCATTAGTACCCTCTGTGTCTTAATATCATGATATGCCAATTAGAAATACATTGCAAGTCGTCGGACGAAATCGCAAGAAATAAATGTTATGGGCGATATTATTGACCCTATCGTAATATGTCATACAGCTGATGTGCACGTCAATAGAATTGTGTTGTGACGTTTTACTTTTTAACTGGAATTTGGCACAATAACAATTATATTGTAAAATAGCGATATAGCTAACGGTTGCTGGACTGTGGTAAAAACATGTTCGAGCTAAGACGGATTTCAAATGTCAGAAAATAATAAATCAAAAATCAGTTTTTTTGTGCGGCCCGGTCATGTTTAATATTTTAACCAATAGAAAACCTGAACATTCTTCAAAATGGCTGACAATTCAGTTCAAATTCATTACTTAGGTTTTTCAATAATTATCTGTGAAAACATATAACTGGGTCGATATTCATAAAACATCTTAAGTCATTTCTAAACCTAACTCGATATTATAAAATTTTCATACTCA
Source organism: Mya arenaria (assembly GCF_026914265.1). NCBI lineage: Eukaryota > Metazoa > Mollusca > Bivalvia > Myida > Myidae > Mya > Mya arenaria. Next base: position 48,454,653 of record NC_069133.1, on the reverse strand, counting down.
TATTAAAACAAAAAATAAATAAAATTTAGAATAGATAAATGCATATTCAACAACAGCAGTAAAAATAAAGTAGTTCAGATAATATTAAGTTATTATTACACATGACCAGTAAGATATTGATAATAGGAAACTGAATAAGTTAGGAAAAGACATAATATGGTTTATGAATACCGGCTCACGTCGCTAAAATCGATAAAAAGAGTCAATTAAACTGTAAGCTTAAGTAAATGTGGCTTCGACTAACACATTCTTTGTTTGGCTATTATCAGCATCTTAATTTGTTTGGCTATTATCAGCATCTTAATTTGTTTGGTTATTATCAACATCTTGAAACACACATTTCGAAAAGCATATGTATATTAATAATTTTTTAATTAGGAAACGGTGATATTATGAAGGTTATTATGTTCCAGCAGTGTAAACCAGGTTATGTTTACTTGACTAAGACATTAGTGTGTCTACTTTCAACAATTCTATGACACTGTTCAAGTTTTTATAATCCTTCGTTGTCAAGCATTTGTTCAGAGTGTTCCCTGGCATTGTGGATATTCTTTTGCATTTGTTTTGTTGACTTGAAACTTAGAGAAATAAGTAGAAATATAGAGTTTATTTCGATTAGATTGTTGTATGGCAATGTTTTAAATATTTGAGACAAGTGACTTGATTTTTTTTGATTTTTTTTTTATTTCAAAACACTTTTACCGGTATCAATTTTATGTCACGTGACTCCTCTCGACCAATTAAGATGGCGGAAATATAATCAAGGATACACTTCTAAAAGTGTCCCTTTCCTCAAATTTTGTAAAAACATCAACTCAATAGAACAAATTCTAGAACATCAGCTTTACTTCATATCAGATTTTACAATTATAGCAGACAGTTTCGAATAATTAACTCTGTTTCAACCATACATTTTAGATAGGGTCTTGACAGGAATTAGTGACCTTTGTGCGCGTGTCTTCTAATCAGATAAGCCTTTAAGCAAGTTTCTTTGAGACGTGATAATTTAATTGTACAAAATGTAATTCAATGCTTCGACAGGCAAGAGCAGAAACTTTTTTATTTGATTAATGAAGTAAGTATGGAAATCAGGAGTGACAATAAGGGTTTTTATGTGACTTTGTGGCAAATGAGTTTCTCCTAATTGAAATACGAGAACCATTATTTCAGAATTATAGCTTCAAAGATCTTTTTACAACAACCTAAGACTGATCCAGAAGTGTATTGTCAGAAGTTAAATGACCGAATGCTGCAAGGGAGTACTTGATAGGTATTCCTATGTAGGATTAAAACGCAAAAATATTAAATGATTGGTGAATGCTAAACTATTTACTGCGATCTTCTATGATCTAATAAGGTAGCAATACCGTGTTTTCTGCACATTTCTTTAAATCAGACTCGGTATCCTTCATAATATAATGTTTTTGACATTTGTTCATCCTTGTTGGTATATTAAAAAAATGTATTCAATGTGTTAAATCTTATTTGGGAGTAATAGTGCATCTTTAAACCTATTTATATACCGTGTGTATTTTAACTTAAATCAAGCATATTGGCTTGAGCATTCTTCTTATTCATATAACCATTACGCAATCAGTATTTTTTGGTTGAACTTCATTCAACTTATGTGGTTAGATATGCTGAGTCGTAATTATTAACTCATAATACAGTCGTGTCTATTATTTATATTTTTGAAACATAACAGTGAATTACTTGTCCCGATGGTTAGGGACAACAGGACAAATTAAGCTTAATTGGGTTTTAGCTTTCTCTTGCAGTTTTACGGGGTTGTTACCAGCTTCCAAATTTCGCGAATGTATGAAGCATTAAAAACAACTTTTGTTTGCAATACATTTTTATAGAAACTCAAAATTAATACTGATGTTTTAACCAAGATGTAAACGCACATCATGGTACAAAGGAAAACATCAAGATTGAATGAAATCAAATAAGTCACTGAATAACGTTGAACGGAGAGAAGATTGGCTAGCGAAAGACTGAGTTTCTGCAATGGCTTCTACATGTTTTTGACAAATAACAATATGAACTGTTTTTCTCGGAAAGTTCTTTCTTTTGTATTTTCTCTTATACAGAAAAGAACCAATTCTGTATCAATTAAATTGAACTTTGGCGGTAAGTGGTATTTTAGGGTTTCAATTAAAAAAAAACAACTTTAAATTTCCTCTTTTCCTTCGTATTCAATATTACCGAAGAGAGAAACAGTCAAAAATTATAATCTGACGGTGTACAGGTCCACTTTTCCGGCCGTCACGTAACATTTAACTCAAATAGGGACACGTTCTCGGAGATATTATTATGAAGCCCTGAATATTTTATAACCATACAAACCTACTACATCGATTGTGGACGTCGGTGTATAAACCACATCGTTTGTGGCAACACAAATGCTTACAAGCACAACATAACAACTCTATCGATTCGGGTCATTGCGCCGATGTGCTCTGCTAATTGCTTGTTGTTTCTTTAAAAGAGTTTTGAACAGTCTTCATCGCATAAAAGAACACAATTTCCGATTTGTGTCGTGTGTATGTAGTGTTAAGTTTATTTCAATATGTTTTATTTTATTTTTTTTCAATGCCATCTTTCGCTCATGAAATAAATTTCAGACAAATCAACCTTAGTACTGAGTAAAGCGATATCATTGAAACATCAAAATAAAGGTTTATGAATCAAAACAAAACAATATAAGCTATGTAAATATGGCATCCTATCACTTAATCTCATTTCTGCCTCAGCCTTTTTATCATGTTATTCACCTGTTATCCTGTTTTAATATAATTCTTTTAGTAAATCATACTTAGTGAATTCATCAACTTAAGCAAACAGCTACGAGTAAAATAACATATATTGATATGATTTATGAATTCATAACTAGACCAACAATGCTAAAAGACATTACTTGAGATGTATCTAAAGAGGGTGACAGGAGGAAGATCATGTATTGACCGATCGCTATTAAATTCCTATAGTAATTTTCACAAAGCCTGTTGGGCCATGATTTCTTGTACGCATTAGTCGCATGCTCATTTAAATATATCATTTATATCTATATATTATTCACATTCTTTGTTCTTAGAATCAATGACAATTTCGACAAATGAGTACTCTGAATTACAATATACACAAGCAGTGACTTCATACCACTTCACCGAAATGCATTTATTGTGAAGTCATTACCTCTGTTCGTATTAATTGGCGTTGTCAATTTCGTTGCGTCTTATTCAACCTCTATTACAAGAAACGTCGTGAAACAAATAACAATTTAGTGTAGTTGAATGAAATCATAGCATAAAGACAAAGCAGCATGCAAAATTGATTAAGAAAGTGCGTAATGATAACGTAGAGATGCAATACGTCTTGTTAAATTAGATATTACGTATATCGCATTCAGATTGTAAGTGTAATCATTTGATAAGACATATTACTCGTTTTGGAACATCATATTGTGACAAGCAGTTATTGCGTACGTGATAACAGGTTGGTTTTTTTGTTTCTTTTATGCGTCCATACTAATCCTACAAACTAGTGTGTATGCTAAATACAACACAACCTGAAATTCAAAATAAACATTTATGTTTGTTTTAGTTGTTGAAGTTGTGCTTGTGTCGAACCATAATTTTGCTAATGTATATAAATAATCGAATACATGAATTCTTCCTGTCACTTGCATACACATCAGTCCAACAATAAGATGCTGCGTGAATTTAAGTTTATTAGGATAGTAGACCACGTGACGTTTATCTGTCATGTGACCGCGTAAACGGACTTTTCTTAATTCTGAAATGTCAGATGAAAAACACAAATAATGTTTCAGTATCTTATCAATAGTCCCATAAAGTCCCATCACTCTGCATAAAAATGACACTGGCAAAAATATCTGCCAGAAAATCTCACTTATCCCTACAGCAAATGCTGAAAAGTGTGCAGCAATCAACGATAATTAATCTCATTTCTGTGGTGAAGAACAAAACCTCACTAAACAGAAATTTATTATCTCTTCGTCAGAGCAGTTCTGAACATCCAACTTTTTATCCGTTAATATAGACATGACTTAAATCCATTTAACATATGGCTATTATTTGTAAACACGATTGATCTTGATTTTTATTTTTTTATTTTGGATAATATGCATTGTGTTGTTTGTGGAGTTAGTGCTGTTGTTCCATATTTCTTGTGTGTTTTTTGTCCTTTGGGTTTACCCTGTGCCTGCAACTGAGCTTGTTTCTGTAGTTTTTTTTCAAATAAATAAGGACGAACAAATCGTAAGGGTATATTATTTCATTATCCAAATGTTTCACAATATATCTCTAATGTGATAATTCGTCTGTTTACATTTGTACGACGTCTACATGCCTACATGTTAAATAATTTGTAGGTATTGAGACAACAGCTACTTCCAAAGATACGTATACAGACGCGTTTAAAAATGTGTCTTACCATTCATACAGAGAAATATTTATATCCGTTGGCATCCCTTGCTAGAACTTCGAAGTACACTCACGTAAGTTTATCGAATATTTTGAAATAAATAATAAATCCAGTACCAAGCTGTTAGTAAGCAGTTTCATTTTCGACAGATAATGTTCCCTTACGCGAAGAGCTTACTTATGAGTGTAATAACTTAAATTGTTTGATGTAGAAATTCCATTATTGACCTTTGAATTTTGGGAACAAAACTTCCGTAGCTTAAACTAGCAAGCTCGGTACAGGCCGAACACGTCCGGATATTTGTTTCGGCGAGTGGCGATATATTCCAATACTTTCTGAGTTGTATGGCTAATACCTTAAGTCTAGTCCTTCTAAAATCAAGTTCCTGAGGTACGTATCTCACAGGTCATATGATTACCTAAATATTTAATTATTTTAAATCACTAATGGTATTGTACATTGTTTTGTTTTATTTAAATACTATGGAGTGCAAACAAGTGTCTCCGATGTCCCATTTCTCAAAATTAAGGAAGCATTGGTTGAAAATGAAATCTCATTTAAAACACATGTTTTCGTGTGAAAACACACAATTTACGTCGGAATACCCTGATTTAACATGTATAAAGAGTTCAATAAGTACCAAATATGATACTAGTGTAATTATGGTGTCGTAATCAACTGAATTTGCATGAAATTTCAATTGATTGAACATTTGCATAAACATTGCAATACAATTTCATCTGCTGTAAAATCTGTAGACTCCTATGTAAATAGTTTGTGATAATATCAAATATGCTGTCCTTTTTTTAAAAAGTGATGGCGGAGTTTTCAAGCAGTGAGAAAAATGGATATTTGAGCAGTTTAGAGTATCTAAAACACAATTATCAGTTGCATTGTGAGTACATGGAGTAATATCTTAATGGGTTAAATGACAAAAAAGAGGAAAAAGAGCAAATCGTCACCAGGAGATGCAAATTTGCAAACATCTTCGAAACGGCGGGAATTTAAACCAGTCCAAACAATGGCAAAGGCGTTGGCCGAGGTAATCGCACCGAGCGGATGAAACATTCAGCTCATGCCGCAGCATAACGGTCAAGGCATGTATCAATCAAGCCCGAACTATGCTCTCCACCAAAATATGCCTTATAACGGTGGCGCATTCTGGAGCCCGGGCCTGGGCCAAGGATATGCCCGATGTGCTACACCTACAGGTACATCACCGAAAAATGTAAACAATGATATGTTGACCAAGATCATGAATAAACTTGACACAATGGATACAAAACTGGCTCAACTTGATAATATTCAATCCAGTGTAAATAGCCTAACGGTTGGCTTGGATAAAATTGATCACAAGATCAGCGACTTCGAGGGCAAAATCCGTGACATTATGATAAGCCGTGAGTTCGATAGTAAAACAGTGGCGGATTTATCAAAACAAAATGAATCACTCGACTTACTGGTGAAAAAAATGCAAAAGTATGAAGAAGATCAAATGCAAAAGGAAATACAGGACTTAAAATGTCGCAGTATGCGGGATAACCTTCTGTTCCACAAGGTCGCCGAGAAGAGGGACGAAAATTGTGAGCAAAAAGTTCTCAAATTAATTGAGGATAAACTAAATATCCAAAACGCCTCAAATGACATTAGGACCCAGCGTGCCCATCGCATAGGGGCTTACAATGCAGCCAAGACGCGACCGATCGTCGCAAAATTCGCCTTCTACTCCGATCGAGAGCGGGTACGCCAGGCAGCCCCGCCAGGTCAAGGACGGTTCCATCGGGGTTTCCGAGCAGTTCAAGAGGGAGATCATGGAAAAGCGCCGAAAGTTGATACCAGCGATGCTTAAGGCTCGTGAGGAGGGGAAGGAAGTGTTCATCAGAGTCGACCAACTTTTCATTAATAAGCGTCTCTATAGAGACGATGAGTAGGACGGTAGTGAGGATGTGCTGAGATGTGTCTCATGGAACATTGAAGGACTAACATTAAGTAAAACATAAACTCAGAATTTGTTAACCTATTGACCTATTGTGTGAATATGATATCATTTGTTTAAACGAAACATGGACAAATAGTAAGTCAAACATTAATTTTAAAGGCTATAGTAATCCTATACATTCATACAAAAAGTACCAAAATCGCAAAGCAAAACGCTATAGTGGCGGCTTAATAATATATGTTAAAGATCGTATTAGAAAAGGCGTTAGTATTCCTAGACAAGACAGAAAATGCACATTGTGCCATTTAACGATATAGAAGACGAGTTTCATTTTGTTTTTGTTTGCCCAATGTATAATGAAATCCGACAGACTTATATTCCTAGATATTATGTTAGAAATCCCAGTATGAGTAAATTTATATCATTACTAATTTCTGATAAAAAAACTCTATTTATAAAATTAGCGATTTTTTTTGTTTAAAGGCTTTTTAGATATGAGACATAAATATATGATATCTTAAAAGACATTCTCACATTATATTGCTGTTAAATGTGTTAGTTTTGTGTATACCATATGTATTGTTGGTATAGTTGCCAAACTATCCATATATATTACTTATTTATTACATGCATGCTATTTTTTCATTCTGTGTTTATAACGATGAGCTGTATATGCTTAAGTTAAATAAACATTCTGTTCTGTTTAAATGTTCTCTGAAAATAGTTTCTGATCTACTTAAATAATCGAGGTAATTAACGGAACATTGGAAATCGGGAAATCGCATCTTCTTTACCGTCACTGAAATTTGCTACTTTGCTTGTTTCAGCATAAGGACAACTTATCTAAATGCTTTAAGCCGGCCAAAACGACGTGTTGTCTGCAAATATTGGATATTATTCTAAATAAATATTGTTATTTTCTCCACATATCACATAACCTAATCAAACTATGGATTTTATATACACCTTCAACAATTAATCAACGTGAACTCATGTATGAAACCGTCAATACTAAAAGGCTTAATGATATGTTATATTACAAGAGAGGTGTTGGTCAGTGTTTCAGAATCTATTGACTTGTTGT
>NC_069133.1:48342181-48444681 GCF_026914265.1 Mya arenaria | reverse complement strand
ATTGTCAGAATCTTGTTTGTTAAAACACATATATATCGTTGTTGAAAGATCCTTAAAACGGGATTTGGCTAAGCTCACTTTATTTTAATTGGTATAATTAGGGAAACAAAAACATTGAACGAAGCCACTTAAGCTTGTAACGCTTAAGCAATTATGGTCATACACTTGGAATTTAAAAATCAGTTAATTGTTTTCTGATTCATTTTCAGTCTTCAAATTACATGAAAACAAGAGTGGTCCAAATAAAGCCTTAATTATATGCACGTGCTGTTGTTTGTTATTGACAGACAGCGGTTGCATGGGTAATAAGTGCATTATTTTCAACACATATAAAGCTCAAGTCCATAATCAGACTTTTTTGTGTTGTTTCTTTATTATCACACAATCGTCTTTGCGTGGCTTGTACTCGTTCTACTCTTTTTGATCACGAGTTTCCATTAAAAGATCTGAAAACTGCATTTATCAACACAATTCTTCTAGACGCCAAGTCACTGAGTGTATTGTCTGGATTGAAAACCACCTATTGTGTAAATGTGATGACAAAAAGGCTAGTGCATGACCTCTCGCATCAACTTCCATTTTTTGACATTGATGCCATAACTATTGGCAACGTTTCATGATACCAAACTGTCTGATAACAAGTGTACGTATTTGATCATTGCATTGGTGCGTGAACAGTCCATTATCATAAATTGATATTATCTAACGATTGTGACGATAGCTGATTGCATACAGAAACACACTAGAGTCAGAATGTGAGTACTGTGGACTTCTCAAGTCTTATTGGGGATTCTATCCTGGTCGTTACTGTAATAATTGTAGATTTAGATAATAGTCTTAGTGAAGAGGTTTCAACTCATTAAAATGAATCACACTGATATACAGCTTTTATCATTGTTACAGAACCTAAGTTTTTCACACGACAGCATTGAGGTAGAATATATTTTAATCCTTACATAATATTATTTTCTTACAAATTAACTCTTATTCCCTTTATCACAACGCCACGTTTAACGATGCATAGACGAAATTTATTAGAATAATTGAATTGCAAAAAACTAAAAGAAATTATACCAACATATGTCAGAGTGAACGAATCCCTTTAATGTCTTACATTACTTTTTCATTTAATTGTTGTTCTTGTTGCCTAGAATCCTAGTAAATGCAGCGTTTGCAGTGTATCTACCGATACTAATTTGCTTTACAGAACTGTTACTGACGTTCGTCATATAAAACTGTACATAACTATTTCTTTAAAACGATTTATTCATTTTAGGACGCGATAACGCGTAAGCCGTAACGTAATTTTGAGGGGGCACACAATACTATTGCATTTTTGAACCAGAAGAACCTACATGTTATCGTTTCTAAAGAAGACCATTCACCAAGTTTTTCCAGATAATGGTATGTATTATGTTTCTGCTAAAAACAGTTTTTGTACGATTATATCGGGAAAGTTATTGCTACGATCATACACTTTCAAATCCTCATGTAAAGCTCATGGAAATACTCAGTGTCTGTTAATCTGACAAGGGTTCTGCTTAATCATAGTCTGGAGTTTTGATGTATAAAGCAACAAATAAAGCAATTTTATGCACAATGCTAAAATATTTGTGACTAAACAAATGCTTGTGTTTATGAAATTCAGACTTCCTGTTTGCTACTGAGCTTGTTTCTGTATTTTTTCGCATAAATATTTCAATTGCAAGCTCAATGGTGTCTCTTTACTCATCATCAGTATCATTCTAGAATCTAAGTCACTGCATTTCTCTCTAATCCACCAACCGCATATCTGGTCATTTCACTTATAAAAGTATCTATCTTAACTGTTGATAGGTTTGAACAATTTACCTTGAAATCTCAGATCTCAAAATCAGTAGAAGGATGAAGGAATTGATATCAATGGATATACACAAACATTAAACACCAACATTAAAGTCAGTATTTACCTTGACCATTTCATTAAATTGTAATTTACTGTAGAATGGCACGAAAGAGCCAAGTTGTCCTTTGTGTTGATTAACTTTACTTTTTTTGTTTCACCTCTGGATGTTCAAAATAACAATATGTTTCGGTTTTGAGGATATGTTTTTGTTGTTATTCAATTGATGCCAAATCTTCTGTGATATTATTTAAGAGTCCCTGTTAGGAACCAAAAGCTAGTTCACGTCCATGACTAGTGTGCAGACATTAGTTAAGACGTACCTCGGTAAAAAAGTGCAAACAGAAATCTAATAATTGTTTTATAATTTCACTTTCCTTGTAACAGGGTGGTTGAAAAGGCCATTGGCCGTCATGGAATATAAATTATATGAATTCCAAACGCGGTAAGCGTCGTTTCCGTAAAGTTAACAGTCTCGGGCTTTGATACATACAATACGTGTGATGACACAAACGCAGGAACATAGTAGAAATAACTGTCAGTTATTAAAAGCCAATGGAAGGTGACTTTGTTGGGGTTAGAATACGATACCTTTTGAGTGAGAGGTTTGTACCTCACTTTAATTTATATTTTTAGTCCATGTAACCAAACACTACTTGGGAATTATTTCAGCGTAGGTCTAAGGCATATCGAACCGTTCGTTGCTACAATCTATTTTTAAGTATATGTTAAAAAATCTCTTTCGTGATGAATGTTTTTTCCCTCACAATAAAGCATACGATCCGACTATTTTTTCAAAACAAATATTCATTTTAAATCCTATTTTAGGTGTGTGTCTGTTGCATTTTTGAAGGCTCACATAGTTAAAAAAATCGAAAATGATATCTACTTATGCCTTAGTGTTTCTTTCCCTTACTCCTAGGTTAAGCTTGTCGGATTGATGCTAGTCTATAATTTATTTTTTGTCTGCAGTGAAGTGTACTTTGCTATATCGTGACTTGTCTTGCTTGCTATATACTTATTTCATTCTTTTTTTTAAAATTAACTTTAATCGTAGTATCACGTTTTAACTGCTAAATACGACATTGATAAATAAGATAATTCGGCCAAAAAGTTTTTAAAATGGACCGCACAAGAATTTACAAATAAGCATATAGACTGCTTGGAACAAAATCGATTGGATTAATAGAACAATGTTTAAACATCTATGAATTATATCCTTAATTAAAAAAATATAAATACGCATAGCCGCACTTCACGCTTCACTTATAAACTTAGGCTTCAATTTTTAGGTTATATGTTTAGTGTGAAACAAGCTTTGGGTGAATAATGGATATTCAATACTCTTCCAGTTTATAAGCGGTATGGTAATAAAAGCTGAGCTGGTATTAATAAAAACATCTTAAAGTCATGTCTTAAATCGTTAATCTAAAATGTTTTGGTGAAATTAAGAAACCATATTTTATAATAAACTTATTTGTTTTACCTATCTCAATACAGTAGTTTGGATAGTTATATATATCATCAGACCAGTGAGCGACTGAACCTCATAAAATGACTTAATATGATTTATGAATACCCGCCTCGGTTCATATATGACAAAGAAAAATAAAGTTGTCATGACATTCAAATTGAATGATAAATACTACTTATGAATATTTGTTATATTAAAAATTAAAATCACATGATTGTAACCTCAAAAATTTGCAAACATATAATTGTCGGAATAAACAAACCGTATTTTATTGAGAGGAATGTTAGAAGCACAACAAGATATACAACGTTTGAATGTTTTTTAGATTTTATAATTAAATTAAAACATGAATTGTATTTCCTAAATCATATACGAACTTCCAGATGTTTTAACTGCTTAAGCATGATATAAAGTAAAGTGATCATTTATTTTTCTAAATTAAATCATAATCATCCTATATGTTTCAAGTCCCAGTTCCAGTTTCTTTTAGTTATACTATGTATGTATATCCAAATGACTTCTCTTCACCTTTTTGACATTCTTTAACCCCAACTTTGATAAAGAAAATGCATTTACATACATGCAGTTTACCGAAAGCATAGTTTTACATATAGCGCGCAAATGATAAAGAAAATGTAGAGAATACCATAGCTTTAAATACTAGTGTTTTTCATAATTAAACTCTTAATTAATTTGTTTGATATATTTATTTAATATAGAATAATAGACTGTTACTATACTTACAGGGACATTTTCATAAATATTCTTATAAAAAGCTTAATCATATTAATTTGACGAAATGGATACAACTACAATTATAACATAGTTGAGTTACGTACAGTTTCCACATTATATTATTAATACTGTTATATATGTCATTGAATTTGCAAATTTACCAATTTAGTTCAGTGACACTTAGAATTAAAAAAGTACAAACATAAAAAACATAACTTTTTGAGTGAAACACCTTTAACTTCGTACTAACTATTGTATTTATGGAACATATGTATTATAAATAATAAGATTAAGACCGTGTAGTTTATAGCTGAAAACACACAAATGTTTAATAACTGGTGAATCCTAATAAATTTACTGTGACCAACTATCGTCTCAAAATGTAGAAATACCGCGTTTTCCGTACGATTCTGTCAATTTAAACACGGTATCTTTCAGAATAGATGTTGGTTTCGTTATTTATTCATCCTTTTCGGTAATTTAAAACAGTTGTAAAGATTGTGGTTTTGCTTGTTTGGGTGTAAGAGTGCATCTTTAATAAGCCGATTATTTTAAATTAAGCAAAACATCCTCCGAAACTTTCTTCCGAGATTTAATTAATGGTATCCTTATAGGTTTGTAAACCAACCTCTCAAAACAAGAATGCGGGTATGGGGACAAATTGTTTCATACCCATTAAATGTGTCAAAATGTTTGTAATATCGATATTAGACACACCTTTTTTAATTTTGAAGTTTCATTTTTCATACGCCAGTTTAAACAAATGAAAACATCATCGTGTATTATCTAACATATTTTATAGCTGTATTAAGATATCATATTGTCGGCTGGTCCATCTTGATCACGGGATGATACAAAATCGAAACCTATTTAAAACTGATATCGCGACTTCAAAGGTCCTTTGTACTTTATGTCCTGTTAAATAAATCGTATCACCGTTTAAGGTACGTGCTGCGCCCGTCAATAAACGAATTTAAGATAAGCCTGGACTAGGCTATTAAAAAGAACCTGTGTACTCTCTGACATAAAAGAATGTGCCCTGCCGCAAATTATTTAGAGGCAAAGACATTTCTTGCTGTTTCCATGAATAAATGAGCGTACAATTATTCCTAATACGTTTAGCAGGATGCAAGTGATCTTACCGACTTCTGAATATTCTATACACGCCAATCAACGGTTTGCTATTTGAAAACACATGAGTAAATGCTGAATAAGCACTCTTCGAGAAACATGTAAATTGATTTCCTACTCATGTACTCGCTGCTCGAATCAATTCGATTTCAGGCTAAGGTTATATTCGGATATTTACCATCGAGCCACAGTAACATTTGTAGTAAATTAACCAAATCGTAAAAGAAAACGGAAACCAAACTCCTCTTTTGCTCTAATATCCAATATGATTGTATTCTTGCAATGAACTTGTACTTCCAGAACACTACAAAGTAATTTAAAAACCAAATCAAAATTATTTTAATCTGAATGCATATTTTGGAGTCCGAACATTCTTAAGGTGTTGTCTTTTAAAATGATCTTCAATTTAAGTTAAACACGACCTTTATTCTTATGAAGAAAAGCATACAATAAATCATTTTTAAACTCTATCAAAGTCAAAGCATTATCCACATCCTTATTCCGTCACTTAAACAATACGCCAATGACGTTCACAGTGCGGCCAAGGTTTCTAAAACAGTAGTCAATGTTTAGTCTTATCTAACAAAAAATATACAAATGCACAATGCCAATCTAAACAAATAACTGATACTATACCATTGTATTATCAAGCTACTGGCCAATGCTATAAAATTGATAATAAACGCTTCACAAGTTGCCTTGATTTTCGTTATATTTCCGTTAATATTATCTAATTATGCCTATAATTTACACAATCACACTTACGATATAAAAATGTAAAAGAGTTCTTATTGAGGCTGATTTGTTTTATTAGTTCATAGCCCATCCATACCAGAACAGGAATACTGAAGCCGGTGTATAACCCCGAATTCTATGTTAAAAGTAAGGATTGTTTGGGACTTATTTATGAAATAAGTCAGAACTTATATGTACCTTTGCTATCTAAACATTTATTAGTGAATATTGTTTAAAGGTCAAGTAATATGTCTTTACTATATTGTAACGTAATGTGCCTCCGGTGGAATGGCTCGTTACATAATTGGCTACTGGGATTGTCCTTTTAATTGTTGTTGTATAAGTTAACATGAACAAAACAGAACAGAAACAGAACAGTCTTTAAACCAAGCAAATAATTTATCATACCATTTGTATAAAGTCTGCTTAATACTTAAACAGTTTAATGTTTGTACAAATAGAAACACTCCTTACTGCCTGCTATTGTCTATACATTCCAAAGAAGTAAATATTTAATTCCTTCCCAAAGTACACTTAATAATGATTTGAATCTGGTATATAGTAGGTGTTTTTAACATGAAACATTGAAAAATGCATGTATTCTTATGACTTCTTAGAATTATTGCTTAATCAAAATAAGTCAATTGCAGAGATTCAATAAACATTAAACTATGTAAGCACTTACATCCTAATCGCATTCGAACAAGATGTTAGCTTAAATGATACTGGTTTTGTTATCCGTCAGTCAACAATACCTTTTTGTAAATATTTGATATATGTAAACAGGAAACGGATCATTGCAATATGTTGAATGAGACAGAGCAAGACAATACTCAACCACCAATTTTCCATCATTTTTGGCGTATAGACATGCAGTTCCACACATTTTATTGCAGCTAGTTCTTGTTGGATCAATGCATCGGTTAGGTTTCTCCTACTTTACATTGATCAAAATTAATGTCAAATAATATCCGGTATTTTCTATAAAGCCCTGCTGATCTTTAACAATTCTTATATATCCAGTTATAACGAGGTAAACTTTATAATAGCAGTATCGAAAGCCTAGACAGCATGTGCTTCGGATATAACACATTTTTTGCTGTTAACAAATTAAATTAAACTAGTCTAGGTATTTTTGTCACTCAATTTGGTGTCTGCATACAAATGCTTAAGGAATAAAACATTTCCGCTGCTAACAAACTAATAACAACTGGGATGTACTAAAGTGACACAGTACTGTGCACATGCTTACTATTCAGTCTGGGTGATTTGCATCTTGCTATTATAAGCTTTTCCCTTGAAAATGTTTTCATTCAGATAAACTGTATACATGTTACGCTCATATGTAATTGGTTGTGTTTGAAGTATGTCTCAATAGTTCTTGAGTGCTGTTGATTTCTTTAAACTATGTATTTCAGATAATATTTTTTTTCTTTTGGATAAAACGATACAAATGTGACACGTTGAATCCCCAAATTACAAAATGCAACGTCTTCCTGCTATTTTAAAAAAAAATTCTCTGCGGTTACAAATTGCATTTTGTCTGGTTTCTATATTTTTAATTTCGAAGGAAACCATATTAATACGCCATTTGTCCTATGTCTGCATATTGATGAGCGTGAATCTTGCTATGTCAAAGCATTAACACGTGTATTAATAACTTTCCTTGGCCACATGCAATTTTTCTGAAAATTAAATTGTATTGCATTAACTTCGTTGATAATGTCATATTACTTAAATTACATATTACATTTTAAGATTCGAAACATTGCAACTAATACATATAATAAAGGTTACATTGTAATACTTATTCCAGCAAAATGTCGTTGCACCTTTTTGTTTACCAGAATATTATAATCAGAAAAAGGTAATAAACCACTAAAACAAAACTATGATTTCTATTAAAAAAAGTCTAGTCAATCGTATTAAATACAGCAATTTTAGTTCCATGTCCTAAGCAAGTTATAGTAGTAGACACTTCGTTTTTTATTCATATTTATGTCTGGAAACATATGAATGTTAATTCATATTTTGAAAATGGGTTGAAAAGAATGACTGTTTACATGAATATTGTTTATCTAGTTTAAACTCCGGTGACCTTAATTTCTGCTGACCGTTCCAAAGCGGCGATCCAAGCATTTTCAATAACGTTTGATGCATGTAGTGTCAGTCGGTTTAAAATGTACATTGTGTGAACCTCGTAATGAATCTTTTAATATTTCGCATTGCGCCTTTAAACACATTTTTTCTTCTGTGCTTATCGCTTGAGTTTCATTGTCTTTAGCGAAAACAGATTGTCGAAAACTGACATAATGTATCGTATTTTTTCATTAAAAAAGTTTACTAGTTCTGTCTACCTAGTAGAATTCATTCCTTATGCGTGATTGGCTAGTCGATGTTTTCACGTGATATTACCAAGTCAGGTATTTAGCCTAAATATTCCGTCCATTTAGGGTTAGTCTTCGTAGCACAGTGGATACTACACAGCACTGCAATTTTGGCGACACCGGTTCGAACCCGGTTTCCGACCCGATTTTGTTTACATTTTGGTATATTTTTCTGACAATAATGATATCACAGAGTAAAACATTTTATTAAAACAATTGTCCTGAGATTCGTTACAGAAAATATGGTGCCAATCTGGTGTTTAGTCCCTTTGATAACACAACTATACTCTCTTGGGGGAGCATACAATAACGGAACAATTGAATACATTTTTACCTCTAATACGGTACTGCAAACGTACTTTCGCAATGTTATAACTCATTTGCACGATTGAAACTAGACTTGGTTCGTTTTAATATTATTAGTAAAACCTAGGCATGATAAAAAGTCTGGCGATAGTTGTCTCTTTTTAAACGTTTGATAATCACTGTGATAAAAAGCTTACAATAAAGTTCGTAAGGATTAAGATTGTAACTTTCTAGGCGTAATACCGATTTGGGTGTAGCTGCGTACAATTCAAGTATCATAAAAACATTTCTTTGTAGATTCTGCCCGTTATCTTACTGGTATTTCTGAACAATCTGATCTGAAGTTATGTTAATTTTACGACTGAGCTGTTTCATTAAAACAGGACCCTGGTGGCGAATGTGTTGATCTTCCACATTATTACAAAAGCCTACTTGTTTTGATTTCGTTTTGATCTGCATTGACCTCATACCAAATATACAGTAATCACAAACAATGCATTTGCATTTGCAACAAAAATCTATACAGTACTTGTTTTTATTACTAGAAGTCAAGGTCAGAAATTAGTACATACTTTATACATATAAGGAAGTGTGTTAAAGATTCTTCACAAACTTTATTAGCACGAACTGCATTTCTGTTTTCAATCGGATCTATAGATAGCAGACTTAAACTGTTAGCCATTGTCTTTGAAACGAATGCGGACTCACCCGTGTTCTTTGGACAAAATTCTAAGTTTGGTCCTGGTTTTTGTTTCAATTCATTAGCCAGAAATAGTCTTGTCCAATGGCTAATTGTTAAATTCTTTTTGCCAATTCACTTTTGACATTATCGCAACTTTTCCAGTATAGTGTTTTAGCAAATTAATTTGATAACAATTGTATTACCTCCCTTCATCAGTGCACTTGATACATATTAAATGTTTGTTTCAATTAAAGTGACACTCTTATTAAAAATTATTAGACAAACATGTATAACAAATCAATTTTGACTGATAAACCTTTAACTTCTTAGTAAACAATACATTTATGGAAATTATTAATTACTGATAACAATATTGTAACCGTGTATTTGATAGCAGAAAGCGCAAAAATATTAAATGATTGGTGAATGCTAAAATATTTACTGTGGTTTACTATAGTCTCATAAAGTTGAAATACCGTGTTTAATGCTCGTAAGAACAATTGTTTCGACATTTATTCATCCTTTTTGGAATATAAAACAATATTATTTATTGTGATAAATATTTATCTTACCTGTGGGTAAGAGTGCATCTTTAATAACGGGTCTATAAGAACAAGGAATGCTCATTTATTCAACCCCGGTAGGTTCCAATACAGTTTGGTTGTGACAATGGGTTTGCAAAAATAATATTTATCAACTCCCAAATATCTTGAAATGTCTGATGAAAAATAGATTCATAAATCCAGTATCATCAATATGATAGCTAAATTGCATAAATTGGCTAACATTTAATTGAGTTTACATTATAAATAAAAGATAAATGATTGTGTTAGTGAAAGATCGCGATATATTGCAATAAATGAACATAAAAAACTACTTGTTTTTCATGCATTTTGGTGGGTCATATTAAAATAACGGTGAATTATTCATTGACCTTACAAACACACCGTTTGATGTAAAACTAATAAAACTATCCCAAGCAACGATTTAGCATGAACAGTAAGTATTGTCCGTTAGATCTTTTTGTTTCTCTTCAGTTAGTTACAAATATTGAGGCGGTATTTCTGTACACCAGCAATGGGCTTGTGCTTTTCACAAACAGTTCATTGGAAAGCCAGTATCCTAAACCTATTCCTATTGTCTGGTTTTGCATAAACAGTTGTTTTTAAGAATATATCGCCCTTCGAATGAGAGGATTTCCATTATATGTACTTATGCAAGAAACAGTGTCAAAATCAATATAAAAATACTTATTAACCTTATGGGGTGGCTACGCTGCTTTTGTCACATTCAATGATATTTTTGAATATTTATCACAAAATGTCGATCTGCTAACGTGTGTGTACTTCGAAGATTTAACAAATTATTTGAACCAACGCTTATCAAGTTACCACCGGATAGCAGTATTTTGCTGTTAATATTTGAGACATATTTTTAAACGCGTCTGCATCCTTGGGAATAGCTGTCGTCTCGATGCTTACGAATTCTTTCTCATTTCCTGAGGTGTATATACTTAAACAATGGATGCTCATTTAACGTCATAGAGAAGCGGAAATAAACCCTTACGCAAATAGTCCGTTTTATGGAAACTGTTAAGGTGTTTTATATTACGAAATAATACTTTTGCCATTGGGAATTTTGTGTTGTTTTCTTAAGGACATGCATTTAGACGTAATAAATTTGTGAACACACGAATAATCGTATTGAAGAAATAGTGTGAAACATTTAAAAAAATGAACACCCACTATTTCTTCCTCATGACCTAAAATAACAATGTGCATGTTAACTGCCCCCTTTATACAACAGTATTTGTCAATAGATGTCAATCAAAAGCAGGCTTGACAGGTTTCTGTTATTTCGCATATAGACAAATTGATAATTAAAAGTAATTTATGTTGTTGTTTTTTGCGAAGAGTTTTCAATCAAATATTTGATACTGAATTCGTAATGACGGCATTTGAAAGACTCATAGGATTGCCATGTTATATTTGTTAATTGGATTCATCATAACCATTAGCAAACTTATGGTTCCACACAAAAAACATCTGAAACAACTTAAGGCTTTCTTATGTGTTATACTTTTAAAGGCATACAACTGTTTTACCAATTTATAAGGTTGTGCCACCTTTTCAAAGATGTTATCCCGTTCGCATCCGACAAAACAGTCAAAACAGTCATTTTTCTACTAAAGGCAGAAATACAGCTTTCAAATTTTGGAATGAAAGTCCACTTTCTTCATATCATTTTTCAAATAATATAGAACTCCAATTCTGAGTTTCAGTATACGCATGTTCAGTGTAGTAACATGTGATTGTGAATGTTTTATAACTTCTACCACTAAGTCTTGCTGAAAATTGTTTGTCGTACCACAACTGTGTAAGTTAAGCATTATGTTTTCTCTTCGTTTTTCTGATCAAGGTTCTCAAAAATAGTATTTTTCAAAATTAATTCCATTAGACAATGACCTTAACGGCTTACACATGTAAGTTCTTTCTCTGTTCTCGAATTGATATGAACTATACACGAACACACTAAATCTATCTTGGCCATGGGAGGGGCGATCAATCATATTTTGTCTGGCCTTTTTAGTGTACTTGTTTATATCTTCCCTTGTGCGTTATACATATTTGGAACATTTGCAGTTCCATACAGTTCCATATTTTAACTGTTAGTTCTACATTATAACTTTCTTAATGACCCAACAAGATAATTACTCATCAAACTAATAAGGTTGCTTATCTTTATTGACTTAAAATGTTAAAAACCAGAAAATGCCGTGCACGTGTTCAGTCACATATGTTTACCTGACTTATACACTTGTTGATGATGTCTGTATCTTGTCGTTGAATTCTTAAAGTTAATTCTTTAAAAGTTGATACGAAAAAATAAATATCTACAATTCTTAACTTTTATATATTTGAATTATCGTTCCTTTTATAGCCGACTAATGTACAGATTGTGCATTGATAGATTGTTAGAAGTTCTACTTTTATACGAAAACTTCCTTGCCTAAGACAGATGCCTTTAAACAAAGACAAACAGGGATTTTCTGGGATTGTCTGTCTATAGTTCCTGTAAATGTGTTTGAGGTAAACTCTTAGTTTGAGTGAAAATAATATATTTCATATTATTGTTTGTTCAATGTATCGAAGACACTTTTTATTCGTTCTTATTAATTTAAAAAAGCGTAGGAGGGTGTGTTCTCATTAAATCCAGGTATTCGTTATGGTTTGATTTTTATAAGTTATTGTTAATTACGAAAAGGTTTGTCAGAAAAACAGACTTTTCACTGAGATAAATGAAACATTAAAAGGAACTCTTTGTATAGCGTAGAGCCTCCAATCAAACGTTTGATACTGAAAGCATACTTATTTTCACCGTAGTTGAAGATTTATATGATCGTCATGTTGTTGTATTTGTTAATAAATCCGATTGATCAGTATTACTAGATCAATAAATCTATCAAACAATTACTTTGAATCACTCACAGTGTTGTATAATGTAATCCAAGTAAATTATTTTGGTATCATATTCAATATTTTGCAGGGTATCCAACTTAAATTATTTTTTCGGAATTTTAAGTGAAGTTCATGTTCAATGAGGATCACAGTGGCGGATTCTTTTAATAGTTTAGTGTGTTCCAGGTACCTGTATTAATCTCACATTAATAGCAATATTATTTCGCCTACTAGGAGGCCGGAAGTGGCCGATGTTTACCTATGTTTCTAGAAGTCTTAAAATTAGTAAATGTATAAACTGAACATGTCTTTTTTTACAAAGTTAAAAGTAACAAACTGCGTGACTTGAAAGCTGTTGCAATTACAGGGATGCTATATGAGCATTACTATGTTTAAACGCCTTTTATGTTTGTGGTTGAAGGTTAATGACGATTTTGCTCGCTGCAGGTTCAGAATATGTGTGCGTTAGAAGAAATGTAATAAGACTATGTGATACCCACAAACGAACGTCAATTGACTTGATTTTCCAAATTACCTACCAGAAACACTTTGATGCTATTTTAACTCTTAATATATGTTTTTATCGAATTATTACTATTCATATCAATGTAGAAATGTTCATTTTTTATAATGTTAAACGTAGCGGTTAGTGAACACAACAATAATGTATTATTTTTTATACTATTTTACTTATAATATCATGAAAATACGTCTTCAAGTTATTCGCATAAATATTCAAACAGTGGCGGTGTATGTGCCCGCTAAATGTTTGGTAAGAGACATTTGGGCACAACGCTAAATAGCTAAAAAATGGTATAAAAATAAAGAAGCAAAACTATTGAATAATTCCTAAAGGCACCGTTTAAACTGACCATATTTTTTTTTCTCACCGCCCCTTTCAACATTTGGACGATAACAAATGCATACAAACCTAACTGCGAACTAGAACTAAAGTTCACTGAAGTACATGTGCATAAATTTAGGTAGGATTGCAATGGCTATAGTAATTGGCTAAGTATATATGAGCCGCATCGTGCGATTTTGGGCCTTCGGACATATGCTTTCTGTTATAATGTTTTATGGTATTTAAAATAAATAATATTTCAGGAAGACATTTTGAAAACTTCATGACGATATCACTTAAATTGCATGAGATACGTATTTACAAATGAGACCATGTATTGCGCATTTTGAATACTAAATTTGACGTCATTCATATGACGTCGTTACTAAAGCACATTATTCAAATGACTTCCATAATAAACCTAACAATATTACAACTAGCTTATGATTTAAATTATTTTCTGAACACAACATCTTTAAGGAACATAATTTAAGATGAAAATGATGTATAATTTATGTATCTTTAATAGATTTGGTCTTTAAAACACAGACTTTTAATGCAGTTAAAATATGTCGGAACGAAGTCCATGGTTGCTATGGAAACATGAGTAAACCAACGGTCATAAATTGTCGAGGAAATGATACTCCAATGACATACCTTTAAAAGAAAGGAATTTGGAGAAATTGATATTTTTGGCATCTTTTATTTATGACTATTTCATTTGTAATAATTATGTCCGAAGGCCCAAAATCGCGCGATGCGGCTCATGTTGTTTAACTCGTAATCTCGCAATTCATCAGTTAAAATATAGAGTGTTATGACGACCCTCCGACCACTTGTGTTCCAGCTGCCCCATTGATGAACTCCTCGAACCACATTTAAATAAAATAATAAGAACATTAAAAAGAGAAGAGTGCGAAATGAGACCACATCTCCGTAACAGCCTGCGGGATAAGAAATGTTTACAAATGTTTGTGTTGTCTTTATTTCTTGACATGAACCCAACTGTTAATAAACTGCATGAAATAGTATTGTTTTATTTACATAAATAAATACACTTGTCAAATAAGAGAGTGTTTATTTTATGTTAATGTCACTTCGCTTGTTGTACAAACATGTCTTATGTCCGATAGTACTAGTAGTTTACCGAAAATACAGGTGCACATTTAAATATATAGGCAACTATATACGTAATAGGTCATGCAGGTGTTAAATACGTATTTGTACCTATTATTTCCGATCGAGTCAATTCTCCATGCCAAAATATAAAAAATGTATCATTCGTGTACCTGTATATTCATTTCACGTCTCAGAATAAACATGTTTACAGTAGTAAATGCACGGTCTCTTACCCCTGACAGGCGATTTCAAATTAATGAGTCAGTGACTTCAAAAAAGTTATCGATGAGTGTTTACTTGACTGGTTTAGTTAAAAACTGAGAAGCACTTTTCGTTGATAAGTACATGTCTAAAAATGAGTTGTTACTGTAAGTCCAAAAACTAAAATGAAAGAGTTTCTCTACAATAAGAGGTGCACCGTTATTTTTCGGATGTCCAGTACTATTCGACTTTTGAACTATATTGTATATCATACATAAACATGCAATATTAAATATACATCTGAGTATTTCTTAGAGCCGCGTCATGTTGATTTGGTAGATAATATAATATCTCAATATAAGTGATAAAACCTTTTAAGAAGTGTTATATGTATTATTTCGTTTCCCTTGCCATCATCTGTATTGTCAAAGAGTCCTATATATTGTTCCCCTGGTCTTTAAGAAAAAAGGCCACGTTGTAGACAGAAATGATACAAGACGGGTTAATAATTCACACGCACCAAATTACTGAAGTGTTAACATTTAATTCGTCCGGTCACTAATGTGCCACATGTCGCAATTGTTGCAACTAGATAATGCTTTTTGGACATTTATTGCCCAAGACAGAACAATGAAAGCAACGGAGTATAAATTTAGATATAAAGGTTATCATTGTGTCAGACATATCAACTCATACGTGTAATAAGGTCATCTAACTTGGTTCAAGATATGTTGAATATCAATACACGTAGAAACATTGGTATAAAGGTACTTAGTCTTTAGATAGTTTGTATATCTAAACATATTCTACGCAATTTCAGTTATGTGAGAAATTTCTGGAATCGAAAGAGGTTTCCCTTAACTCGTACAAATGATAGGATTTTTCCCTAAACCGTGGTGGGATAAAATCCATTATAATTTGTGTTTACACCGTAGATCTATCGTTAGCATATACATCAAGATAAGGCCATATCTTCCCGAGGTAGTAGAAATATAACCTCTTCGAAATGACCGTGGAAATATTGACCGTACGCGTGCCAGTGGGAGCCATACATTGACATAACAATTAAATGCAGTGCACGGTTCATCAACCTTGTACTTTAGTCAGGAATTTAAAACGTACATCAAACATACATAATGCTATTTATAAGTAAGATTGCAAATATCACCACTACCTGCCAACAAGAAGTAGAAGAACGAATTAACATCAAGCATTATTTCATATTGTACTGAGGTGACCTCCTTACTTTGTATAATTGTTTTCCATTCTCAAGATATCGGTTTGTTGTTTCAAGGATGGAGATTGATCAACGAGGCAACTAGTTAAAAGAGATATTTGGGAACGGCTTCTTAAATGAACTGAATTCAAATACACAAGCTAGAAAATACACGTGCACAATGTGTCGCGACCTGTCTGTATTTAAAGGCAATTACAACCTGAAAACTTTGTCTATAATATGCTCTCACGAGATAACAGTCTTACATAATGAGTTTATCGTTATACATTATTTGTAACAGGTCTGGTTTTGATAAATGACCTAACAATGACGGCAATGCTATCTTATGAAAACAGTTCGAAGGCATTTTAGTATTCAATATGGATTATTATGCAAATATGAGCTATTCAGTGTTGTTATCAGATCACTAACGTTTCCTCGGATGTATGTTAAAAGTACTATAGGAGACAATGTCGCTAGGATTTTTGCAAAACGTTTTGTGGAGCAACCTATTTTTACATTGATTGATAATATGTTCTGAAACTATATATACGGATGGTCACAATAAAGTGTATAAATGCCTAGGAAATTCTGTTTTTGTCTGCAGACAGTTTGTTCAGGAGATATAAACCCTATTGAATAGACATAACATAACTATATAAAGCTTCTTTAACGAAATGCTTCTACAAATATGTTCGAAGCGCCCGAACCTGAAACACATCATCATACGTTGTCCAAGTTAGAGTTTTACTGATGTGTCAATGCACATTTAACTAACAACTGTACTCCTTGAATTGTGAAGCAAATTTCTACCACAATTTAAAATAATTAGTCGTACACGATACTCGACATCAATTGTATTAGTGCATTTAACATTTTTCGACAGTTATTGCATGGTAATGGGAGATGTTCGATTCCTTAACGTTCAGTTAATTGGCTAACCACTTCCACAAGTTAAGAAGATTGTTATGAAACTTTAGATAAAACACTGATAATTGGCACAAATTACCTCCCATTGTGTGTAGTAATGCCTGAGTATATCTTTCGTGGCCTACTCATACTAGAGTTTAGTGTCCCTGTACAATATTTGTACAATTTAGGCAGTAGTGCATGTTGTTAAGAACTCCCCAGTCTACGATTCAATTATAGCTTAGCCGTTTAAAATTAAGCTATAGATATGAATGAATGGTGCAAGGAAACAAGACAAATGATGTACTACTTAAGTAGGCCCTGCGGAGTGGATATGCAAACAATTCAAGATAAAAATATTATAGTAAATCTTGGTACACATTCTAACCATGAAGTGTAAAACTATGAGTATTTTGATGAATTTTTATTGTTTCATATACTATAAAAGTTGTTACGTACAATATCCTTTCCATATGTGAATAATACAATACCCTTTCCATATGCGAAAATGCAATACCCTTACTATATGTGAAGAATACAATACCCTTTCCATATGTGAAGAATACAATACCCTTACCATATGTGAATAATGCAATATCCTTACCATATGTGAATAATACAATACACTTACCATAATTATGTGAAGAATACAATACCCTTACCATATGTGAATAATAGAACAACCTTACTATTTGTTGAAAACATCCGTTCCCTTACAATAATGTGAAGAAAACAACGCCCTTACCTTAATACAAAAAACTGTATTTTAATATACATTTGCTAACCGAATGTAAAGAATACAATATCCTTACCATATATGAACAATACAATACCCTTACCATATATGAAGAATACTATATCCTTACCATACATGAATAATACCATACCCTTATCATATGGGAAGAATACAACAACCTTGCTATATGTAAATAATACAATTTCTTAACTATATATGATGAATATAATACTTTTAACATACGTGTATAATTATAAAAACCACACTGCATGTGTAGAATACAATACCCTTACCAAATGTTAAAAATACAATACCCTTATCATATGTAAATAATGCAATACCTTAACAAATTATTAAGAATATACTTATACTTATATACTTATTAGAACATACTACATGTGAAGAATACAATTACCTTACCATATGTGGAAAAAACAATACTCCAACCAAATGTAAAGACTACAATACCCTCAAAATATGTGAAAACTAACCAAAATGGAGATGGTCCTCATTACATGTATAGTAACATATATAACTTGAAGGTAATATAATCAAGTATGTCACAATTCTGTTTAAAAAAAACTGTATCTAAATTCGAATTGTCTTCTATTCAATGCGAACGGTAAACTAAACATAATTATGTTAAATGAAGGTAGTTATGGGTGTTCAAATACATACTGCTTTAACCAATATTCGATTTTCATTCTCTTATTCAACAAGATGACATCAAAGCATACTAATTTGCCAAGAAAAGAGATTTGAGAGCACACGTACAGTTAAGGCTTTTAATTAAATCATGTACAAGAGCATACTAGTATAAAAATCAATCATTTTTCTTCCACTTAGAAAAAATGAAAAACATTGGTGAACATCAAAAGAGGCAACTAAGCAAAACTCGTTACTACTAGCGGCTTCAAAGGAAGGAGGAAAGGAGGGCACATGGCCATGTCACCCACATAAAATCGTTCCATATAGGATGAAACAAGTAATAAAATGCTCAAAATTCCCTTAGTTATACTACTTAAGTCAAATCCGGGATCCGCCCCTGGTCACTCGGTCATGTTTAGTTAACAACATAAATTATCACATTGCTATCTACTGATGCTTAACATTTAAATGACTTCAATTCTACAATTTTCCAAGTTCTATTGATTTCTGAAAGTAAATTCATTCGCTTAAACATTTTATTCTATAGAAAATCAGTTCAGAGTTATAGTAATTTGCCATAGAGATATGGTTCTTAACATATGCCCAAATCAAACATTTTATTCACATATAGCAATATTTCTTTTTTTTTATTTGAACTTAAGGCATTTTAAATTTCTTTCCCTAAAAGGCATTTTTGAATTTGATTCTCTAAAAGGACGTAATTTGGTACAAATGGATTATAATTCACATGTTCACATGGTCATTAAATTGAAATATAATTTTTAGCTCTAGTCAGATAATTTCAGAACGTTTCAAGTTCTAATGAAAAGTAAACAGAACCTCTTAATTGTAATAAGTATACAAAGTTCCATGCATTTGACCATATTATAGTTGTTATTATATAAATAGTCACCAATTAATGCGTAGCTACTGTTAGAGAAAATGTATGAAGTTTGAAGTACATATTCAATGTTGTTGACGTTTTTATAGAGTGATTTCTGTAAGGCTCACAACAGTTGTTGATGGGCATTTAAAAAGACATCAGTATAGTTACTACGGATATATAGCAAGCAAGTCGAACATGACAGTCAGTCTAATAAAAGTTCACTTATAAAGGATGTTTACCACTACAGTAAACCAACTAGTTGTGTGGTGTTATAATATATATAATTTTATAAGGAATTTGTGAGGGTTAATTAAAATGTAAACTATGATTCCCTTTCGAGTACGCCACAGAACAACAAAATGATATGAGATTGGTTATTTATAATTAAGCATATCCTCAACCTAAAATTAATATGTACAAATTCAATAAATGTATATTTTCTATGTACTTATGTACTCAGGTTACCATATGTATGTGTAATAGTAAACTTGTTTCGAGTCCGGTATGTTAATACTGTGCATGTATTCGTAAAACTTTTTCTTATATTCTTATATTTCATCTGTTCAATTATCTTTTGTTTTGTCGATTAATTGCCATTAATGTATCAATATGCATTTTGGCGAAGATTATCAGTAGATTCCATGACCGAGAGTAGGTTCATTCCGACCCGAGCGTAGGGTTTTTGCGGAAACGAGGGTCGGGATGAAACTATCTTACACGAGCGGCTATGGTAGATGCTTTTTCTCCCACCTCAGTAAAAACAAAATTAAGTAAAAATGTATTTTTTGCTGGAACTCTTTTGTGCTTAGTGAAAATAATTGCGTATGGATATGCGATAGCACGTGGTTGTCATGGATATGCGCGCAGTGATTCGGGTTATGCTAACAGTCAATTCGATCTTTAAATAGTTCGGAGGAGAGTGACGAATTATTTCTTGAAATGTGCGTGAAAACTGTTTTATAGTGACATTTTAAGCGAGAAATAATTAATTAGCGTTCTAAATATTGCCACAAGACAAGGTTTCCATGATGCTACATACGACATTCTTCAACAAGGGAGGTAATTATAATGTGACGACCGTTAAAAAGGAGTTCCATACGGGCATTTTATCTTCGCCCGTGGGCAAGATAAGAATATCTAGCATGGTTTAATTATTGGATCTACTTATCTGAGGTGGGAGAAAAACCATTCTGTTCTATTCTGTTTTGTAACACAGATCTCATTGTACCGTGCATCTTTTGATTAAGAATGAATATTTTGCTTTTTAGAGTAATTACAGCTACACTTTAAAGACAACGTGCGCAAAGCCTTTAAATGGTAAAAAGAAATTGATGCAAAGAAGCAATTAACTCTTTTAATGCTTTTAATCCGTATTGATATGTTTCGACTGATCGCCTGACCATTCTGATAGTGTGGTCAAACAATATCTGTGTTCACGAAGAATACCATGAGCATGCATGACGATGTCGCTAAATATACATAAGATGGAAATGTATGGCTAAACTTCAAATTGAAACACCCCTATCATACCTAAATTGAACTTCGTGATGAGAATATTGTGAAAGTACATTGAAAAAAGATGTATTGCTTTTAGTCGTTCGTTTTAAATTACTAATTAGACTTTAAAATGTTTGATTATAAAATCCCCTATATTCTAAACAATTAAACTTAAATGAAACATTTCTGCGGGAAATCTTCGTCTTATAAGATAAATTTCAACATTTCAATAAGACAAGATAAAAAAGCATGACTGTTAGAAATGAAATTAATTTCGCTAAGTAGTATACTAGTAGTTATATTCCGGCCTTAACTCAAAATCCGTTAAAGATATTTACTCTGGCTTAAGTACCTGTTGACCAACATTTAAAACGGACGACAGCTGGAACCAAATAGTATGTGTTCCAAGTACAATTGTCCTTATAAAACCATCATTATGTGATGTCATCAAAGATTAATCTAATGGTAGATATACTGTATAATATGCAAATAGTGTTAAATTGTTTAAAAAAAAATTCATTGTGTTTCGCCTTTCTGTTTTCACTCTCGAGTTGGATTGTTGCTTAAATGTATGAGTATTTCTCAAATTTAAAAGCTTAAATTTTTAGACACTGGCGTTAAAATATGCCGATAGTAATGCAATCAGCATTGTAAGCATTGTAATTGCATTTACTTTATCTGTCTCAACAACTCATTTCGGTTTATATAGTGCACAATCACACATTTACACTTTTGGAAACAGGAAAATATACATAATTGATATTATAATCTCAATAGTTACAGAAAATGATAATACAACTTTTAGAATAGCAAACGGTATTGAGTTTAGCTTTCTTTCAATATTGGTCAGTTTTCATTGGTAATGTTCGTCCTACCATCACGTTTATAATCGCAGCCTTGTATAAAAGGATAAGATTATAACTCATCAAAACGTTCCTTAATACATGATTGCGTGTAACAAGTAACTTCCATTCCAGGGAGTACATTCGAGTCTAAAGGATAAATGCTTAATAGCTTGACACCATATATTGATTTGTTGAATGTACTCTATTTCTTTCACAAGCTTGACTGCCTTAATATGACATTTCGTGAAAAAAATGAAAGTTTTAACAAAAATTAGCGCAGTTATTTCTTTCTACTTGATGCTTAATGATGTTGTTTTGCAGTTAATTTTGGAACACCTAATTCGGTTCGGCGATAAAGAGATATTGTAGAAAGGGGGCTCAATACATAATAATAATAATGAATGCTTTTCACGACCATAACGTTTTATAATCAAATTTTCTATCATGAAATAATTTGCTTAAAATATTTTTTAAGCTCTGATATTTAGAACTGTGTATTTAATTGATAGAAAATAAACAAAATGTGTTGTTTAACATTATGTATTTCATTTAAATCAGAGGTTTTGAATTTGACCTATTTTGGCAGAAAAATTGATAAAAATGTTAAATCAAAAGGGCCATAATTCTCTCAAAAATTGATTAACTTTTAAAAGATATGCATATTTGAGTTTGTAATGACGTAACACTTAAAATTATGTATCACTTGACTAAACAGCATCAAATTATTTTTACGTTGTTTTTGCTACCTTATGGGGAATTTATACTGTAACAGAACTACTGCTTTTAATTCGATTTTTTTGAAGTACGATTCGATTAACGAAGTGATCAATACCTGTGTCATTGCATTGTAAAACTACGTCATATTTCAAGTGTAAAACGTTTGAGAACGTTAATATCGTGGCTTTGTTTACGAGCGCACGATAATATATTATAGCACGATTGAGATGTCAGCTGTTAGCTCGTATGAATAACTTACAAAACCTGTATCCGTTCACTTTTTGGGAAGGCCAAAGTAACCTACCCTGGATTAGATTCGTACCCTCGACATCTTTGGTGAGTATTAACAGCATTCCAGAGTTGTCCCATCAACTTTAATATCAAACCTACATATACCCACATTTGTCCTTCTCCATGCGAATGTCATCAACTGTCTTAACTTTGTATTTGTGTTCTGCTCTGTGATATCTGACGTTATGAACACGCTACACATAGCACGTAGATTTGACATCATTTTTAATCAAAGCATAATTGTAATTGTATCTTAAATAATATCAGCATTTATTCTTTATACTTTGTACGTAAATTGATTCGACGACGGAACGACGGATATGACGAACAAATGTTTTGTCAAAGTTCAATCGTTCAAATGCGACATATTATAAGTATATCATGTGCTTCCGGTACGGATAAAAAAATCAGACCCGAGGATATGCGCGAACGGCAGTAACGAGACTTGACGAGTAACCGGCCACGCAGCGTGCCCAAAAGTCAGATTTTTCGACCAAGACTGGAAAAGCATGATTGACACATTTTTCATGCATATCTAAAAAAATTACGTAGAAAACGCACTTTTATACACTTCACCAAAAAGCGACTGCGACGTTGTCTACTTATGAAGCGCAGTATTTTTACATCACTATTGACATTAAATATTTCCTCTAAAAATGGCTTATTTAAAAGTCTTGCATACTTATATATTTCATTGCGCTTCATTGAAATGGCATAATATATTTTCATTAACCATACAATAAAGGAAAAAAGAAAGAAGTCGCGCGTTGTTGCGCGTGACTGATCTTACATGGGGGTTGTAAGACTGGGTTTTCCAGCACTGGTAACATGACCGTAAGCACGCGTCCAGTATACAATATTACATTTTCTTAATCTATTAAGAGTTTGCAGGGAAATAATTTTCAGCTGCTCAATTGACAAATCTTGAATACCATGAGGATAAAGCAAACCATGGATGAAGTGTATGGTTACACAGTTTGAAAGATTTCAACCCCCTTAGTCTCATATTTCTGAGGTCACGTCGTAGAGCATCGACACTTGATTGCTGTATCGCGAGAGCTTTTATACACAGACGTCTAGAAAACAATAACAAATCGAACAAATATTGTTTCAATGAGCTCGAGACTGATGCATTTATTTCTTTGCATGATCTGGCTTTGCAGTTTCCTTCTTATCACGTGATTGTGTGATTCGTTTCACAGCAGCTTTTGGAAATACGCTTTAATTCACATCTTTGCGAATTCTTAAACACAGTTGTTAAAGCTAGTTAAATTGAAATTTAATTATTCTTCTCTGCATCTTGTGATATCGACTGCCATTAACATAATAGAACGTTTGATTATAATTATATGGATAACACAAAATAAATATAGCTTCAGCTGCATTAAACAGTTCACGGACTTTCCATTTTCCTCCTCCTTGTTAAGTCCATTTGTCCTAAATGTACTTTGATCATCAGCGACTTATATAGTATGCCAACATAGCGGGTCAGACACGTATAGTATTGTTAAAGTAAATCGCGGGTAAGACACGTATACTATTGTTAAAGTACATAGCGTGTCATACACGTAAACTATTGTTAAAGTACATAGCGGGTCAGACACGTATACTATTGTTAAAGTACATAGCGTGTCAGACACGTATAATATTGTTAAAGTACATAGCGTGTCAGACACGTATAATATAGTATGACAATAAAGCTGGTCTGACACGTATACTATTGTCAAAGTACAAAGCAGTCACACACGTATAATATTGTTAAAGTACATAGCGGGTCAGACACGTATAATATAATATGACTATATAGCCAGTCAGACACGTATAACATTGTTAAAGTACATAGCTGGTCAGAAATTATCCTCGTATATGATAGTACAGTATCTTCGTTTTCAATATAACTTGCTTTATTCATAAACGTAACATATAAAAGTAAATGGAACTTGAAATTGTAAGATGTTTTTTTTTTATAAACACATTATAAAACACACATATGCAATAAGAATTCATTGAAACATTCTTAGAGATATAAAGGCTTTCAAATGATCATGACAAAATAGAAATAGGTTGTAAACTTAATGGCACCCGAAACTTTAACCAAGATGTAATCGACGCCGACACGAGGGAGTGTTGAATTGCTCTCTATCTCTCTCTATGTATATAAAGAAGATGAAGAAGAAAGTTAATTCAAGGAAATATAACACACAGTATAAATTTGAAT
The DNA here is from genome assembly GCF_026914265.1 of Mya arenaria. Taxonomy (NCBI): domain Eukaryota; kingdom Metazoa; phylum Mollusca; class Bivalvia; order Myida; family Myidae; genus Mya; species Mya arenaria. The sequence continues at coordinate 48,419,764 of NC_069133.1, read as the reverse complement.
TAAGCCAAAATGACCCCCGTGATCAAATTTATCAAATATCATTGCCTAAGTATACAAATACAAATAGCGAACAAGTTAACTGTAGAATTTGATATGCATTTGATATGCATATCAGTTAATATTCAAATGACTCAACTATAAGGGTCAGAAACGAATTTCAAACTCTTAAAAGTCAACGCTACCATCATTGTATAAATACAGTGTTATTGTCAGATACGATGTTTAAATTCTTAAAAGTTAGAGCGCTTACCTTCATTAAAGAAGGACAGACATTAACGAAACCCTTTTTTATAGTGTGATTATCAATTAAAAGTACAAACTTGCTAACCAAAAAGTAATTTGGGAAACAGGAAATATCAAATCAAACGTAGATCTTATTTGCATACAGTTCAAAAAGGAAATTAATTTTGAAACGTACCAATTACGTGACATTAATTCATATTTCTAGATAATTTCAACATTTTTGCTCGTAGTATGCTATTTGAAATAAACTGTCTTCGAAACGGCACATATTGCTTACTCTTCTTTTGCATAAGTGATCAAATCCGTGTAAAGACAAAGCAACAATGACAAGGACATCCTTGCGTGCTACAGGCCGCATGTTTATTGATTCCCACGACATGCATTCGTCTTATTGCGTAATTGTAAATGACGAAATACCAATCTCAGTTTGAATTTAATTTATGATTACCAATTGAACACGTTTTAAAGCTCATTCCTTTCGTCAATGTGCACTTGTTTTGTTTCTGAAATTTTAAACATGAAGTTATACAAACGACAGTTGATTGTTAATAATTATACGTATATTGTTTCCTTTACTCCATCGTAAAACTGAAACGAAAAAATGAATATATATCTTCAAATCTTATTTCTTTCAAATCAGGTGCTATTTTTCAAATTGCAAGAACAGTGCTTGAACAATCTTATACAAGAATAGTAAGGCTGTCAGATGACAGTTTCCAAAACACCAACTTCGATTTCTATAATATATCAAGAACAACAATATATCCGTATATCTTCACTCAATAACTTAAACATAATATAACATCCCCTCTTTCGATTGCCATAATGTTATATTTATTTTGTTAAATCGAAATATTTAAAAAATAAAATTCATACCATTTCGCTCTACCGTTATATCTTTTACTGAAATAATTGAATTATCTTAATGTTTAGCGATGAATGTGCTTGTCAATTGATACAAAAAAGCTTACATTCGTTGCCACTTCATGCAAAGAACATACACATACCGTTACTGGTATGATTCGCTTCATAACTTTTTCTAAACGCGTTTTATGTGTTTCCAATGGGAACTCATGTAAGATTATAACTTTTCCTAATCGAGTTTTATATATTTCAATTGAAAAATCATGTCAGATCACAAATATACCTTAACGCTTTTTATATGTACCAAAGTGTATTATAGTTATTATACATTATGGTAAGGACAGGTCTTTCTCAATACTGTACAATTGTAAACATTACAAAAATAAAATAATTGCAATAATGTTTTCAAAAGTTGTATACATATTACAACTCATACAGTATACCTGCAGTATAAATTTAACATATTTACGCAAATAAAAAATATGTTAAAAGCAATTCTATTATATGCAAGAATCTGATGAAACACAGTTGAAGGCATTTATGGCAGAACATAGATTATTTCTTGATTGTCGTTTCTGTCTGGTTACGCAAAGAAGGAATTGCATTACAAACAATGACGTCCATCTTTGTGTTTCAAAAACATAAGATAACATAGTCTATTGTCTGGAACAATATCTCCAAAAGTTAATCTAGTCTTTTGATTGTTTTTAGTTGCAAGGGTCTCTTAGGTTGCAAATGATGCTTTTATTTCTTTTAAATGGCTTATCCGTTTGTCTAATTGGTTTCACAAAACATTGAAACATAAATAGATGGCTTTCATGAAGCCGCTCGTTTAAATAGTAAAAAACGCCAGTCACTTCCTGCACCTCATTTGCAGTTTCACAGACAACATCAAATATTAAACCGCCGTATATCACACCATACTATATCAACATTTATTTAGTATTTTAGATATTCTTTGCTCGGTAATCTGGCTTAAGTATGAAAAAAATGCGATTTGCGCAGGCCAACCATGGTTGTAGCAAAATGTTCGTCTGGTTTATCAAATACGGATTTTGTGAAACCATAGTTGTTTGCATGTCTGTCGTTTCATGTGTCAGAAAAAACACTAATCTGGCGCATCGTTAAAACAAAACCCCTCACACCAAGTTGTTTAAAGCAGCCAAGCCTGGAACATCATTGCACGGGGAATGTTCGTGTCAGCATAAATGCAAATGATACATAGACATAATCGGGGTAAAATGTTTTGCGTGAAGGCAGACGAGGATCGGCAACAACAATTATGTCTTCGAACCGGATTGGATGTTCAATGAAATCTAATATTGTCATTCCTTGATTAACTCTGCAAAGTCAAGATGTTGCATGTTAACATTTATTTTTCTCCTTTACAAAACACAGTTTCAAATATGTATGGTGGTTTAAACATATGTTTAGTCCATCGAGGCATGGTACTGTTGTGTAAAACTTATCGTCACAAATCACTCGATGGTTAGAGTAATAATCCATTAATTCTACGTTAAAAAATACTTATATTCTTAAGCTTGTAGTTAGTTACACGTTAGCAAAGGAAGTCGAAGGTTTGTTTCTAGATGGGAAGTCTACATGAGGAAGTCAATTTGATATTTTCGCTGAATATATCATGAAACTAGGTCAGGGACTTTTATATTTCCTAAACATTATACCATTGATTGTAGGTTTGTAAAAATGACCATGTTTGTTGTTATTTTGATGAAAATTTGCCATATATTTCCATCAGTCGAGCGCGTAGTGAAAGGCACATGGTAAAATGCCATTACTATTTAGGTTTAAGCAAAACATCGCATGTGAATGGACTGTTACCGCTGAAAGTAAACCAAGACTGTCAGTAGTTTCCTCCGTATCGGTTGCCCGATTCCTGGTAAAATAAACCGGTGACACGTGACCTTTATAATGCAATAGTCCAAACCGTAATATATTCTCCATAATAAACTATATTATTATTTATTGTTTTGTACAATTCGGTGTATAATAAATGAAAGCCAATCATCGCATGTGAATAGACTGTTAACGCTGCAAATAAATTGAACCTAAGAGTGTTTTTTAATGTCAGATTGTCGATAAGCCTCAATTACAACGTATGTACAAATTTAAATGTGACCCTCTAGGTTAAGGTGAATAAAATATATTTGCGTTAGTCGGTGTCTGCAATTGAAACATGTTTTAAACGACTTCTTAAAACAAACTCGAAACAAATATATTGACAGGACTTCCTTTTATATTATGGATTATTAAAATCAATTTACATTTTGATTTGAGACGCGCGAGTTTGCAACGAATGTTGACTTGAATGCAATATTGCTCATAACCCATATTGACGCATCATTGATAATTTTTATTAAGAAACTTATCTCATCACCGATATTTCACAAAAAAATGAGCTGAATTTAGCTCAAATAACATCGGCAGCTTAGTTTTTGACTTGCATGTTCGGATTTATCATGTACAAATCGGTTAATGGTAATATATATAATTTTGTATTGTATTGTCCCTGGCATTTACAGGTTACTCACCTGGACATGTACTTGACATCCTTATGTAGATAAAAACTATAATATGTTTTATAAAAGTTGATACTAACCGCAGTTTATGTGTGTTTAAATTACATCCAATCCTGTTATTACTGTTACTCGGTACTTAAAATGAGAGCGGGGGTCTCCAGCTGCCTTATATATATGTGCTAACTATATCTTAATGGTAGCATAACAGTTTCATCATCTTCTTAATGAGATAATCATTATTTAATCGTAGTTGTCCTGTAAAAATGATTTACTCTTTGAGCCAATTCATTTTTGCTTGTTTTTGTGTCTTGAGGTTGTATTGTTAATATTGTAAACAAACTATCATTGCAGCCGGACCGCATAGAAGAACGAACGCCGTGTGATATTTTAAACTAAAGTTATATCTGACTACCGAATTAAAACTGTAGATGATCTTTGGGAAAGTACCATAAACTAGTATCCTTCCTAGATGTTGTTCAAACCTAAAAAATCGCTACATATACAGCCACGGAATTGCATAACCCTAAAATGATCATTTGAAAATACGTTAACAGATATCATACTTTTATTTGTTTTTAAAACATTCCGATATAACTTTGCAATCATGCATTCTTTGTTTGCAACAGATCATAATTTTACTTACTCTTACGAAAATGAAATATAAAGTAAATACTGAGATCTGGATTTCATCATATTTAATCCGTTGTCTTCGGAGATATCAGACCATCCTCATCTTCTCATCAAAATCCCAACATGGCTGGTCATTGTTTGAATACTATTCACATGATATGCTTGTAGTTTTCCAAAACCTTTACACTTAAAGGGTTATTTATTAGTCGAAAATTTGGAATTACAAGAATAAATTTCCCGCAATTAGTATCTAAATAGTACATTATTGCAACGTATCAAGTATCACTTTGCTTTTTTTACCAAAATATACAAATAGTATTACCAGCCAATACCTATTGACCTTTCTTTAACAGTGCTCAGACTTTTACCATTACACATTTCTGCCAATCAAGATTGGTTAAACGACAAGAATAAAATAATCAGCAGAATTATATGATATGACCTTAGTCGTATCCACTAAAACATTAAAAACAAGCTCTTTATCTCTTTTGAAACGGCCATTTATCATATCCAAAGACAATCATCAATTTTTGATACAAGAACAGCGCCTAGCTGTTGCACATTAATATATAGAACAAGATGTGACCAACACCTCTACAAACCTTAAGCGGTTTCAATAATTTTATATCTATCATCAATGCATCTTTCGTTACCATAATTCGTTGAAACACAGGACAACCACAAAACGTTAAGTGTCCCATGTGGATGTAGTCTGCATCTATTGGCCACTTCCTCGTCATGTATTTTGGAGCTAACACCATACTCATAGACCACGAAAAGCACCAATTGAAATGTGTTATATACTTATTAGGAAGAAATGTCACGGGGAAGTTAAATAGTCAGTTTCCTATTGTTATCATTTACAGATTCAGATGCAATTGTTTGATATACTATCATGAACAGGCTATATTAAAATGTAACACTTTCATGTAGAACAATGTTTTATTAAATTGACCAGGTTTATTTCCGTAATTTTATTCCCTATGTTTTATTTACTGCATTTTTCGTAAATGTTCATCTATATGTATTCTATCATATCCGACGTAAACTGTTAAGCTCTTAAACAGGTAAATATTAGACCTTATTTAAGATAAAACACGGATGCATTGTATTGCGTGTTTTATCCCAACATACTCATAAGTCCGAGATGAACTGGATTTTTCTTGACCACAACTATGAAAGTGATGAAGTTATGGCAATTTCATTACGTATACTTTAGATGCAAAGGACGCTGCTTAATCTAATGAGCAATTAAATGAATCAAAGGATAAGATCTTTTCGAGCAGATAGTGACTTAAGCAATCGAACACATTTCACAAAAGCACTCTTAACCTGAAAATTAAGCCAATAAAAAGTAGTTCATGTAATTTCTAAGTTATATTATCTCACTTTAAAAAATACAATAACAACTAGTTACTATACGAAGTTTCTTCATCGGTTGCGCTTCATTGTGCTTGGTCGACGGATCGCCCTAATAGTAAAGGTCTTTAGTTGAATGAATATATCCTTGTTAACACATTTTATGCGTATGACTTTTGTCACCATAAATACGCATGTGCGGGTGTTTATAAATACAAATGCTCACGGACAAAGGTTAATGTATGTACAGTATTGTGATATATCTCGATTTTATACTTCATCCTGTATATTTTTTGGTAGCATATAAATGATTAAGAAAACACTAGCCGAACATTCTAGAATATTACCATGGTATAATTTTAATTTTTTGAGTGATTTCTATTTCTGGCGGATATAATCATCCTCCGATAATGTTTAAATAACATGTAAAGTTTTCGCAGCATCAATTAAAGGATTAGTTGCACCTTTTCAATTAATTAATGTCCTGCTTATGCACAGACTAACGGTCAACTAGGCGAGCAATTAAAACGGTCCCGACTCTCAATAATATCTTTAAAGGTACGGGTTTTCAACATTTCAGGTAATTGATACTTTGCAATTTTTAAGAATAATTGAAACTGTGAAATTACCTACACTATTTTGAATGCGCTCATGCAAAGTTAGCATTTGATAAATACCGGTAATTCATAAGCAATACTTTATACATTGATGATAAAAGAAACGAACCAGGAAGTTAAGAATTTCTGCACGTGTGTTTACCATTTTCAGCAAAGCTCACACCAAATAAAAATATCTTGATTAATTAAAACCACACTGAAAATGTAACAATAAGCGTTTAAGATGTATATATGAATCAAAAACACATGTCGATAGAAACATGGATGCAACTCTTAACAGCGAAACAATATATGGAAAATATGTTTAACATTTATAGCATCTGAATAAAAAAGTTTGGAATGTGCCAAAATAAACAAAGCGTTTAAATATTAATAAATTACATGGTAATATATCTAACACACCTCTTATACAATAGAAATAGGACAGTACTGTTAAGATCATTCATCTGCGACTGTGCGCTACAATTTGCTTTTTAAGCAAAAAATGATGTTTTATGTATGAAGGTCATGCATTAAATATGTTCAAATAAAAAATTAGTAATTTTAAATGGATTGTGTACACTCAATCCTCACACATTTGATAGCCCTGTTCGTCTTAATGTAGAGGTTATTTTCAGCATTGAAGTGGCAGGCCCCTTCGTATTCCTTCGCCTTAAAGACACTGTCGAGAACCACTTAAGCTTACGGTGAAGTTCGTCCCTAAATTGTTTTGTCGACGCGTAGAAAATGAAAAAGCTTAGGGCATGATGAGATACGGCAAACGTTTCTATCATTATCCGAACCGAATAATAGATCAAGAAGCGTTTCCACTGTGGATCGTACGCCATTTGGGCCAACGGCATAGGAAATGGTCCAAAGTTCAGTGATGGAAAGTTCTGGAGAGTATACGTCACAGACATGGGCAGCTGAGTGAGAATTCGAAAGAAGGCTATTGCAAGTAATGTTTTCGTCATCGGTTTATTTTGTCTGAAGTTTTGTTTGGCTTTACAAAATTGAATGGAATTTGTTCGGAGATACTCGTTATGCCCTAGTGCTTGTGACGTTTTTCGTAAAACTATGTAATTCAGGATAAGATTTGTTATTGGTACTATAAGAAACAGTATACTTTCAGTCACAATTGCCCAATGCTCGTAGAATACTAGAATAGCAGTTTGTGTCCGGATAACACAAGCTCCTTTTCCATTTAGGCGCCAGAAGTAGCCTTGTGGAATAGACAACAAAAACACAAATATCATGATTGTTCCAACTTCAAACGGAGCTCGTTTTATCCGACTAAATCTGTCGCTTTGAAATGGTCGGATGATAGAGATAAATTGTTCTGTGGTAAATCCGAGAACCAGCAACTGACTTCCGTATTGAGGAACCATATTGAGAATATTCCATATTTGGCAGAGACCGGGAAAGCCGAGTGATGGTAGTCCCCAAAAGTATTTCAGGTAAAAGAACACGTGGAAAATTTGATATGAGATATCGCAAACTGTAATTGCAACAAGATACAACGCAGACGGGTTGTACCGTTTCATTCTGGACAGTATCCAAATTTGGACCGAAATTAAATTCCCCACGAAGCCTATTATATACCATATTACATGCGCTACCCTTCCAAATGTGACAACATTCCAGAGATGGTACACGATGATGGAGTAAATAATTGGATGTCCGCCGTACTCTTCTTCAAACCAACTGAAATTGTTGCCTACGTTTTGGCTAACCGATGTATTGCTCCCGATGCTGAAACTGAAGTTGTTTCGCGTCATGATTGCGGTTCTATCGTTCTGCCCGCCTTTTGACTGAAATAATGAGAAAGATATGCGTTACGATAGTACATACACTAATGAATCAAATAAAAATTGTTGAACAAATCATTTGAAGTCAACGTTGTAATAGCACTGGGAAAAATGAATAAAAGAAATGGACAACGTTGTCACATACAGCGTTCTATATATGGTAATGTTATTATCTTTTTAGTGAACAAAGTCCATGCACCATAAGGTCGCCTTTCTCTTTCTTAATCCAAAAAACCCAAAGATAATTATCTTATCATTGAAACTTCTTCAGTTCTGGCATGGTTTAAGTCCCATTCTTTAAATATTTCTAAAATAATATGTAGCATCTTTCCCGTCAAAATTTCTGAACAATGTTATTAAGAGATGATTACAATATCACTAATGCCTCTGATATCAAGAACACATGATTAATTTCACAAATAATCGATGTTTCTGGTGTTAAGTTTTAAAAAAAAAAATTAAAAGCTTCAGTTGCACAATTTTATAATACCGATTGAATGCTCTTAGTATGCATATCTTATTTTATCATCGTCATGATGCCTTGATATTTGATATAGTTTAAAAGCACTTTCAATTTCGTTATGTGTTATTTTTGCTATCTTAAATGTTACGCATGTACATCTGCTTTCATATCAAACGTTTTTAATCAGTATTTGCGTCAGTTAACATCGCTTAATAAACGGTGATATATTGCTGTGAATGTTGCAGATATATTTTTAGACTTGAGGTATCAAAAATTTCCAATACTTTAAGGGCTATATATGCTAAGTTATTTTAATTTAAAATCGTTTATCCGCGGTCACTTATAACTTGTGTATGGTATTCTATTGTATTTGCAACTTTAAAATGAAGTTGATCATAGGTATCTGTACGTAGCGTAAACAAAAGCATTGCTCTATGAACATTCTTTCCTGCTATTCAAGATTTATTGTTAAACAGTATTTTTGTTTACTAAAGTGCTGCTTTTTTCTGTCTTGTTGGAAAAAGTAGGAAGAACCAAAAGAACATTTTAAAACTGTCGTGAAAAAAAAAATCCCATTTTATGATTAACATTAATAACATTTTTACTATTCACTATAGTTTGCTTTTGCAAATTGTGTAATTTATAAATGATATTGAATATGATTTCTATAAACATTAAATAATTGTTTTGTTGTCAATTAACACAATTGCATACTTTATTTTCCAAAGATATTCAGTGTCTTACGGCCAATGTATACAAACAAACAACACATGAAAAAACAACAGATTATCAATTGAACAAACTATTGAATAGTAGGCTAAACACTGTAATTCGGTGGGCATTTTGCAGTCAGATGTAATCATATTAACGGTAGCGGGGTTGAATCCCGCCTACGTCATTTATTTCATCCAAATCAATTTTAATCACTTTTGTTAAAAAAAGAACACAATAAATAATAGACCATTATCGTTTAGGATTTCATACATTTCTGTTTAACTTTCATTTTTTAAAGTATTCAATAAACTACCTAACATATATTTACCTAACATATATTTTAAAAAGTAACTACAGAATAAAAATGTTCACAAATTCGAACCATTTCCAAGTATATACTAGGACCATTGCTTTTTTTGTTAACAGCTTGTACCAAAGTTACGCACACGTAGATAAACCATATAACTATAAATCAATGAAAACAATAGGTCTATGCCCACAATTCGAACCTTCAGAAATACACCCTGTTAAGAGGCAGAAGGCATGGATCCAAACGACAATGGACTAAAGACAAAAACGTACGTACATACATACATACATACATACATACATACATACATACATACATACATACATACATACATACATACATACATACATACATACATACATACATACATACATACATACATACATACATACATACATACATACATACATACATACATACATACATACATACATACATACATACATACATACATACATACATACATACATACATACATACATACATACATACATACATACATACATACATACATACATACATACATACATACATACATACATACAAACATACAAACATACATACATACATACATACATACATACATACATACATACATACATACATACATACATACATACATACATACATACATACATTCTGGGCATATATACATACATACATACATTCTGGGCATATATACTGTTCGATACATTGTCAATGATGGCGTATGTAATTTAGTCAGTTGATCGGAGGATACACTTCAGCGGTTTGGTTGAGAAAAGTTCAAATGGCTATACGTTTGCAGGCCGAAACACGATATTTTGTAGTATAACTTTGCTCCGGGAGGGGGTCTGTTATTGCAACACAGAGTCCCTTAGCAAAGGTTAGTTGATTGTAAAAGACAAAACTGGTTCGAAAATGTGGGAGACTCAACACGATGTGACACATATAAGCATTTCAAAACTTTGTTAAATCCAGAAAAATATTTATGTATTAATCTACCATTTTATGTGAGAAAATCGTTAGCGAGATTCCGATGTTCTAGCCATATATTGTTTATTGAGACTGGTCGACATTTGGGTATCGAAAGGGAAAATAGATTGTGTAGATATTGCTTAATTAATTTTGATATCAGATGTGTAGAAGATGATTTTCATGTATTCTTTCAATGTAACAGTGAATTTGAATTTAGGTGTGTGCTTCATTATTTGAATGTATTATGGCGACACTGTTTTGGAGTCGCATACTTTGTTCCCATTTACAGTTTATCAGGAATCAGACGACAACATTCATTTTTCTGTATATGTTTGAGACTTGTTACAAGCGTTATTTGCCCTCTAATTCGTTGACGAAAATTTCAGCCCAAGGCCGCTGAACCTTAGATCCTAACTGCGGAAAATTTATAATTACATTAGAACTCATATGAAACAGAGCTCCCAGACGGAACATAATTTCTTATCATTATTTTGCATGCACGAATGATGATTACGCGAGTTTGACGATTCGATAGGACGAGTTGATGCATGATTTCACTTATCGTAAAACTTCAGTTACTTTGACGGGTTACAACGCCATTTTATTTCGGTCCCATGCGCGGCCTAAATGAGATATGTTACGTCGCAGTCAATATATGACAATTTGTATGTCTGCCTGGGTTCCAAATGAGTAATGAAATCAAACTTGTGAACAAATATGTTGGACATTGAAGTAATATTGGCATACTATACGCGTTTATTCAAGATTGGCACTTATTAAAAGCAAACGACAGAGTTCAGTGTATTCCAATACTATTTTACCAAGCACCTGAACACAGATAAGATTTATTTCTATAAGGCATTAACTCTTTTTCCGTCACTGATATATTTGCTTCATGCTGCATGCAAATAAATGAGCTAATTAAGTAATTATTGGGTCAAATACATATCAAGAGCTCTTTTATCGATTGTGGTTAATGCTTATTTTAGTAAAGCGTAGTGATCAATCCACAGTTTTAGTAGAGAAGAAACCCTCTTTATTATACGTTCAGCACATTGACATAATTAAAACATAACTAATAATTTACTTAAACACTTACCGTTACTATTACTTTTGATGACTGATCTAGACATTAAGAGTGTTAATCCTTCACTAGATTACATTTTTGTTTTTGTTTTTCGATACCTCGTTTTTCGTATTTAAATTGTGCATTACTGCAGATTAATGCACAAACTGTTCACATTAATGAAATTATTTAACCAAGACATTTATCCAAACTGTATAAATAAGCATTGATAGGCACTGACTAAAAGTTAATGGTATTATTCACATATAGCGTTCCTTCTTGTAACTAATGCTTCTGAATGGTATATCATCACTTTCCTTATTTTATAAGCAGCTCGCAAACTTGCTATTAGAGGCAAATATCCCTCTCTTGTTTCAATAATATTGGATAACCTGTATCATAAATGATACACTGAGGCTCTCATAGCTGATTTCTCTTGATATATGTTTATTAATCGTAAATTGATAGCTTATTGCCAAATGACTCTCAAACAAAAATAAACTGAAATCAGAATTTAATCTGAAATTCGTGTGTACCCAAAACTGTAACCGATAAGTGCCTTAAAAATAACCAAAAAAGAGTTTATATAATCTCAGTAATAGTGTACTTCCGTTGCTGTTTACTTTCTGTGCAATTGTCTTTCTTAATAGTTTGTTCCGCACAGTAAGTGCTATAAATAATGCTTAAACTATAAATCTAAATTTTATTTTGTTGGAGTCTTGTTTTAAATAATCAGTGCATGCCCTGCTCGTTCAAGAAATGTCATACGTGTTTTTGTACAGGTATTGTCTACTGTCCTTGGCAAACTATATATATTTAAACCATTAAGAATGTATAGCAAAAGTATTTTCACGATTACGCTGGAAAGTATTTTAGCCACTTATACCAACATGTGCAGCATGAAACAATGTTTATAAAAAATGAGCTTATTATGCATTACACAAAGTATAATTACTTTTAAAACTATTTTATATGATAATATTTACATTCGTCTATCCTTTGTATATGTGAACCTTGGCGTTTATATTGTATACCCATGGACTTTGCTCGCGTGCCCTACTGCGTTCATACAGCCTAAACGCATGAACAAAATGCAATCAATCAAAAGAAACCAGTTGAAAATATTAAGTGCGTTGTCAGTATCTGATGTGATGGTTCATATGGTATTCAATGTCTGTATATGATGTCCATGTTTACTTTAAAATGATTGAAAACTGGGTAATAAGGATTCATTTTAATATCTTGTAAGATGTTCGAAAAACGCTAGATATACAGTCGGTATGAAACAGTGAATTGAGTATAAATAAATAGAAACAGGGATTTGTTAATTATGCAAAATCATTCCGTCTTTCAATATATCATTTTCTGGTTGCATGCGGCATGATATGTTATAATGTTTGTCAAATATAAAAGTTTATCTCGTGTTAACGCTCAAAATCATCGGTTTTATAAGGAGGGAATGTAATTTTCTCGATATTTATTGAGGACACGTACGATACGTGTGATTGTGTGGGCTATGTTTTCAATATAACCCTTTTTCATATGATGCTTTATATAGTTTGTCGTCAAACTAAAGTCATATTGTTAAATAATTAAAATATTCGCGAAATTTATCAAATGGATACCTAACTGTTATTGTGGAAAACTATCTTTAACCATTTCGCATCAATACTCGAATATATATTTGAAGTTCATAGAACGCACAAAAGTGTTAAATAAAATACCAATTGTAATGATGAAAAGGGCAGGCCCACAGAGGCGAGCCGTTACGATTTTACATAATATGTAATAAGTAAACAATTTAACCTCTTTTTAACAAACGGGATGCACATTATGGCGAAATAGTATGTACAATTGATAATTAGTGAAACTGTGAAAAATGATAAGAACTATAAAAGGATCACCGCTTCATTTTTCTGATAATGTAGTACTTCGTAAAAATGTTTAATTGACGCATGCGGAAATAGAAATAAAACGACAGAAAATGTTTAAAGGTTAAATACTCCATTCTCTAATGAAAGAGGATGAAAGGTGCAAGCGATTTCAATTAACCTAATTGTGAGAGAACAGTGACAAAGTCACGCTTTGTTATGATAGTTCATTATTCTAAGCTGTTTGTATAATCAGCAAATAGTAAGACGTGTTTCCACAGTAAATGACGTCCATGAAACCTTAATGTGTCTCTATTGGGTTATTTAATAACAATTGCGCAAATAGTTCAAGAAATAATATGTTTTATTTCCATCATTAGATGGCTTCTCAAGCACCGTGCTTTTCCGAACAAATAGATATTTCGTAAGAAGGATTTTTGTTCTTGTTAATGCATACCTTTCAACTTGCATAAATTCGGTTTGCAGACTGTAGCTAGGTCGAACAGCATGACTTTTAAAAACCGTTTAAAATAGCATCTGCCAGCTGTTGTTTGTTCATAAAAAGGAGAATCAACTGAATTTGAACGAAGACTTTTAAATAATCATGACTATAAGTTTTTTTTCTTTAAGACATTATACTACTAATTCTTATTGTTCCACATTAATTATTTTAACTAACAATAATAAAGTAATTAATTTTAATAGTATAAAGTCATAATTAAATAAACTGGTATACGAACGTTTAGGACTTTTACTGTATGCAAAATCAAACCAAAAGCTGTTTTGTTTTGGTGCCACAGTCCGTTATCTATTACTTATCTAATGTATTCTATTTTTTGTGGAACTAACGAACTGTGTGCCTAAGTGCCTATGATGATCAATTGAAATGAAAATTTAAGGGTAAAAAAGACGGTTAAGTGATGTGTTTTTCTGGTCTTAAGGACCTGATTCTTCTACTAGTAATTTGTTCCGAATTACAGACTCTTACTTATGGTAGATTACATTCAAACGTTAGAATATATCAGCGTAGCTAACGAATTCATTACTGCATTGGAATTTTGTTCATTAAACCCAACAAAACGTGTCTAAAGTTAGCCCCCTAAAAAGTAAGTTCCGAGTGTTGCGCTTGATTTTCTAGAATTGTATGAAGTGAAAATATAATGAATGCATATGTGTTTCCCTACCTAATATATTTATTTTAATCATATACAATAAAAAGGTTTTTAGTGTCAATATAGCATTTGGTGAAACATATTTCATTTGTATGTGACTAACTCATGTAATCTTTTCATTTTTTGAGATGTTACCCAACTGCGTTATTGTCAAAAGGGCGTGTTTATGGCTTGGCTTGCCAAACCAATAAACTTTCACCTGTTACCTACCGAAGTGTTGATAACCTTTCCCACAGCTCGCCCCTTGTAGTACAGATAATGCACAAATGTTCTCAGAAAAATGTTCAAAGCTAAAAATGCAGTGTTTCCGCGCCGTTGAAGACGCCTATCGTATTTAAAAATTCGAGAATGTTTATTGTTTCACACCTCAATGACAATTTGTAAGCGACCACTTATTCTGAGCAGCACTTCACGTTTTTCTAAGCCCGATTACCATTTGTCATTATCTGCCATTTTCCGTGTTTATTCATGTTCTTATATGTGGATGTTTCCAATTGCTTACGAATTCTTCCACAAAATCTAATGTACGCATACGTTCATTACTAAGAATGTTTTCCTCATACGATTCGTTTTAAAATGAAATGCATTCATTAAGAAAATTATTGACCATAAAGCACGCTGAAAATTGGCGTAAAATCAATTGCGGGCTGAAATTTGTATGAATAGCAGTTAATTTTAAAATGTTATGGTTTGATTCAGTTTTAAAACGTTCAAATGCTTTTATATGAAGCAAGTAAAGGGATAAATAAGATTAAAACTAAATTTTGCTTAAAGAAATTGGACACATAAGCAAGTTAAGTTGAGATATTTTGAGAAATGAGGGCCAGATGTCTATAGTTATTTCGTTTAATGTTGTAATATGAGCATAAAATATTCAATATTGCATTCGTAATCGTAATGTCCGGATATGATTTACCAGGAAACATAAAACGGCTAATATCAATATAAACTGTTATAAGAAGACAAAATACCAAATTCTTATTTGAGAACAACATCACAATACATTTGTAATAAGATAAAGGCGGTGAAAAGTTGAGATACAGTTCCATAGCGACTTTACCGCTGTAGGTGTAGCCAGGACTTATAGGAAACGTTGAGGTTTTTTTGTTAACTCACACTTTTAACCAAAAAAGTAATTTATAAACTTTAATATATACCATGCTTCCGATATCTACCGGAATGCATTTAAAGCGTTGTAAGACGTTCTATTATTGGTTCCGTGAACTCCATCAATTGAACTAAGTTTCGTAATGGTATGCCGTTTTTTAAGCTTTTGATGCTAGTGCTTATGCCCTGTGGGATCTAATAATTTCCTCCCCTGTTCATTTTTTTAAAATTTATTCCTGATATGGCCTTTACCAAATCACGAATATCGCGTCGTTTGTAAAATAAGCAACCAAGCTTTGTTAATACAACCAAAGTCGTTATGTCGACTTTATCGGGACATAGGGCAAAACGTCGAGATAACGAACTTTCGACACTTCCGAATTACATAAATGTTTCATCAATCCCAACACATATGAGTTTGATATATGTCCGACATCCGACTTTTGCAATTGAACGTTCTTGTTACGGTCGTGGAAACAGCAAACGTATTATTGAGAAATAAAGTGATAAAAAAAGAATTATTTGTGTGAAATTTATTTAATTCACGTTTATTGATTACACAAATCAGATATGAAACCACAATTAAATACACTTGTATATTGTAAGAAATCGGTAAAGCACATATGACAACAACTTAAAATAGCACATTTGTTATGCCAGTTGGTGTTCTACTTACAGTATAGAAAAATAACTTCGTAACGTAACTTTCAATGTTTCGGAATTTTCTGAATTGTGCGTTGCAACAAAGGAATCTTTAATTAAAAACGTTAAAAAAGCGTTAGATTATTCACACTTTCCAATTAACCTCCAATTATGACAGTTTGTTATTTTGACACGCACGGTAAATTAGCGACAGGCCGCAAACTTTCTATACAATTTTTGCACCTACAACTCGATCTACAGTTCGACATAAGGGACAAGGAAAATGTGTGAACTTCGACCACTGGGATTGAAATAGGAGGTCGACATAGCGAAAAAATCTACACAAGCAGATTTATTTTATATATGTTAAGAAGGAATAAATTCTGGACCGGAGAAAAAAGTCGACATAACCGGAAAGTCGAGATATCCCACGTCGTCATAGCGAGTTTAGACTATATTTATGTTGTGTGGGAAATTTTAGTAGTTTATCATTTCACTTTGCATTAATATTTCACTTTGTATTCATAGAACTTCTCCATTTTTTATGCAACATTCAACTTATTTGCAGTCTCTGGAAATGTTACATATTGAAATGTTTTGTTATTCAGGTATATATTGTTTTCAGGTTATTTGGTATCAGTTGCATATGTAGTTTGTCACTAAGGAGGAAATTGTTGGTTGGTGATTGCAAGACCAGTTGCATAACCATTTATTTTGAGTAAGTGCATATTGACAATCTGTGAATCCTATTATGATCTTCATTTAACTATCCACTTTCTCTGGCAGTAACAGTTTATACCTACCGCTTCACCTGGTAAAAATCAATATCGGTTGGCTGCTGATTTACTAAATTAGATGGATCGCAAAACTTGACAAATACAGCCTTTTCATCGGATAAAATATATTGTACACCAAAAAGTGAAATTAAAGTACGTAAGTAATTGTTAAAAGAACTGTTCATCAGTTAGAAATAACTAAATGATGGTTTATTATATATGGATATCAATCTTCAAAATTTCTTAGAAAGTGACACACACACTTTGTTATATTTGTTCGAAGAAATCGGCCAAAATCAAATGGAGCAATACCAAACACATTTCTTTACATAGTACGTATAAACTAGTTTAACTGTACCTGGTTTTAAAATCAAGAGCATCCACTTAGAAGATATCACAATAATATACTTTTAATGTTCTAAACGGAATCCAAACTTATTTATAAAATGAACAGTTTGATTTCTATATATATTAAAAACACAAAAAAAACACAAAACAACAAATGTGTTAGCAATGCTGTTAAGTATAATTTTTTGCAACAAAATATATAAAATGAAATAATAACACTTGAGCTCTTCTTTAAACTGTTTATGACGTTAATTCATTGTATCAACTCACATTTCACCTAACTGTTTATTTTAGATTTCTGAAAGTGCCTTTGATGATGAAAAGGTCGTTAATTATTTTGTTGATGAGGCACAACTGGTGTCAAAGATAAAAGTATGTCATTATTTCTACATGTTTTGGAAATATTTCTCTTAAACAGCTCTTCCAATTTTTTTTATCAAATATAATATAGCAAATGTAAAGAGCACGCCAACGTGGACACGTCGGCATTGATCATAGTGACCTGATCATATTTTTAATATAATAGTAATTATATTCATTGGCAGAAAAACATATTTTCTTCATCGAAATAAAACCTAATCATTGCGTGGACTGACAAACACTTACCTTCTACTTGCGTGTTCTTGTATCGAACTTGTAGCGCATGTTCAAATATTGCAGATACTAACGATTACTCTATACCGTTAGCATAGTCCAATCTAACTAGTTCACGTCGTGAATATCTAGGTCTATATATGCGATGACCTTTGCATGACTCATTTCAAACATTTTAATTCATTATTCACATATTGGTTGTTAGTAAGAGACGTTAAATGCAACACCACCGAAATAATACAGTCACACAGAACATCCGCCACGATGAGAAGAGAGGCTTGACTGTCTTCTACAGGCAGCCGTTTTATCTATTTCTCAGTTATTTGCAGTTCGCTATTGCTTTAAATACCGGGAGGATACCAGATTGGTAAATGTGGCTCTCATTTGAAAAGAGGCGATGAATTGTCCTATGTTTTTGTAAAGCATGTCGTTATCGGCTATATACATCTACACTGTTTGGGAGAAGATATAGGGTTACGATTCCGGGCGGATTGTTTTTCCCCGATTATTCGCGAATCTGTTTTTGTTAAAGATGTTTTTGGTTCATTAAACAATGGTGGTGCGAATTGGTGAATAAACAAAATTTGACAAAACACAAAAAGGTATCAAAATATCTCGCGGAATTATGGCAATGTACGGTGTCCATGCACTATTGTCCCTGTTCGTTCGTTTATTGATGTTGATGCATGGTGTGGGTGGCATTTGTGCATTTTACAGTGAATTTTGTCTAGCCTATACAATATTAGTTCTTACCGTTTGTTTGAGGTGACACTAAAATGTCAAGTAAACTGAAAGTAGATAAAGTTTGATTGACAGTTAAAGAAGACCAAATGTTTGTCTTGTCCATCCATAATTGAACGAACAATTTTACGATCCAAACCATGTCACGAACCCACAAAACGATAAACTTACGATAAAGGTCAAGAGGTTAAAACAAGAGGATCCAACATTAAAACGGAAACATACTTGCTTACAACATATCAAATAAACGCCCTTCTTCCAAGAGTATCTTTTGGTTTAACATTGTGCAAACTTTCATCATTGATTCTTTACATATACGGAATCAACATATTTTCTGTGATCTTACGTTTAGTAAAGTAGTGTTTATTGATTTACGTTCTTAGGCGGTAAACATCAACATTTATTGATGGTGATATTTGTATATTTGTCTGTTGTCTTGATGATTTGTAACATTTTAGGTCTCATTTGAGCTTTAGACTTTACATTGTAATTTAGGCCGAGGAGTAAAACAGAAGCAGAACAAAGTTTAACATCGTTTGGGTCAACACCTTGCCGTGAAAGCAGTAACATTTACTTAGAGCTAAGTTCATGCTTTAGAATACATTTATGCCGCGTAGTTTACGATATGGGAGTTTGACCATCTTGACCGTTAGACTGTGGATTTTTCTTTTTTTCTTTTTATCAGAACTATTTTAAGGCTTATATATATATATATATATATATATATATATATATATATATATATATATATTCTATAACATTAGCAAATTCTGAAAGCTTTATAAGAACTCGTAATATCAAATAAGGCAGTAGGCAACCCAGTATTTTAGAAGTGTGTATTTTCTTTTTAAGAGTTGTTGCTATTTCCAAACCACTGAGAACAGCTGTCCGTCTAATCATTGTTATTTTTGGTGTGTTCCGATAACGCACTTCGTTTCAACTGCTCTAAAGGTTTTAAAACATTGGTGACTGTCTGTTTAAAACATATGCTTCTTTCGTTCTTATTATGAATTGATTAAACTAGTTTTAACCAAGTCGGGTTTAGTTATAACTTAGAAAGTAACCTATACGGATAAGAAGAAATAAAACATGTTAGTCTTTATAATGTGTTCTTTTTTCTTAAAACATTGCTGCATTAAGGTAGAAGTGTAACGATTTTTGCTTATCTCAAGAGGGACAACAAGCGCATCATACGGTTGGGGTTTCATCGTGTTTACGAGTTATTGTCGCACTAACAAACTATACGACTGGTCTAAACAATGGGCCGAGAGGAATACTTCATCATATTTGTAAACTAAAATGCTTTATTTGTCACGCCACAATGGCATCAATGTCAATATAAAGTAATGAAATTGAAGACAAATATGAGATAATTTTCCAACTTGGAATCAGTTCACAATCTTCAACATGACTAAAAGAAAGAAACAGAACACAGTCCAATACAGGAATTATCATGTACATCAATATAATGTATTTTTAATATCGAACGATTTGAAGTTTTTAACGGCTTCCAAAATATAAGTGTATTCCTTTCACGACAACTAACAACTTCCAAGAATGGCAAATAAACAGGTAACTACTGGGAAGCGAGTACCAATTTTTTTGTTATCAAAACTACACAAATTCGACTAAATGAAAAGTCGTATTTTAAAATATTTAAAAAATTGTGCCAATAATAATAACCCGATAGGATGTCACTTGTTTCTTTGCAAGTCTGCTTCATAACCCCTTCAGACGATCTTAGACATAAATCAACTAATATCCTCTATTCCGTTCATTCATATTTGCAAGCCTCAAACGCACAAGTTTGACGGCCATGGGACATCAATGAGTATTCTTTTTGATAACACAGTTAGTCGCGGTCGTGAAACGGGGCTTATCGAGCACACGTCTTCGACTTATTACCATTGTTATACCTGTTCTTCCAGTTTTTTTCAAACAAACAAAGGTTTGCTAAAACAGAATTTATGCATATATGATGTACCTTCAAATTATTGCGAACTTACAAGACTACAGTATTTAAATAGCACTTCAATATCTGAACGGCATTCAATAAAAAAACTAATATTTTGTCTACAACATTTATGTATACAATAATCAATCAAATTGTTTTTCGTGTTTTATTGGTGTTAGTGTTTCTTACTTGCACTGATCATTACTTTACAGAACATCGAACAAAACAGTTGCAAAGTTGTCTCCATCTTATCTAACGTTTCTGTTTAGAAATCAGTGTTTTCGAATAAGACTTAGTGTTATTTCGGTATTTCGATTAAGAAAAAGTTTATACTTGATTTAACTTGATCCCATTAAACTATGGGCTAGTTAGGATGTTTAGAAAAGTTATTTGGTAACATATTAGTAACCTGTACTAATAAAATTACTTCGGGGGCACAACTGCAAAACCCTTCAAAAACTTAGGTATTAAAAGAACACGTAGTTAGGAATCGTTTATGCATTTCAAACCTTAAATCAATGACATTTTTGTACATCTGACCATTTTTTAAAAGATTTGAATGTATATATTTCAGTGTTTTAATTGTAAATGTTTAAAACTAAGGTTAACATTAGGTGTTTTTAGGACTCACTCGCATGCTTAAAGGTCAAATTATTTCCATAGAAATACTCCACACAGTCTTCGATATAACACTCTTTTACAAGTTTGTCACTTGCAGCTCAATCGTTACGGGGTTATTTGATCTTACTTTGTTCTTATGTTATAGTTATACCGGGTTTTGTGGTTTAATTAGCATTGTTTTGACCTTGGGTGCACATCACGATACATATGTTATACTAGTTGTATGCTAGATGTATGTTCACGAGTCAATATTGACTGAAACAGAGAAGATTGAAATTAGTTCATATATAAAAAAAAATTGCTTTAAAGGATTAAACGTCTTGCACTGTGTACAGATCTAAATTGCCGTTCATCCCAAAATATTATATATCGATATATTGTTGTTGTTTTTTTAAAATACATAAAGTACCAAAATAGATAGTTTTGTTACCCTTTTCGCAGCTAAGAATCTTCAAAGGTGAAAAATAACATATCAACTATTTTCATTTGTTTTACTCCAATTAAAATGATTTACATCAAGTATTTCTGGTAATTCAAGAGAAACAAATTCAATTCAGAACAATAGGCCAGGAATGTTTTATGAATTGTGCAGAAGTCTATATTGTCATACACTTATCGTTCAATGTTCAATTACTTCTTTCACAAATATTGATAAGTCATTTTTGAATAAAAAGGGAATCAATTAGCCAAATATTGTCACAAAGTTGGTTTTATTTATCAACAGACGCAATGGCATGATCCCTGCTTTCACCTCGTTTCAATATATTTGAAAGATATGTGATCTGTGTGAATAGAGGTTATCTGGTACGTATGGGTAATAGGCTTATAATTTGTGTTCATATTGAATTCCTTTCAGAACTGTACAAGTTCTGATGAAAATTAAATCGATTATCTGAATTAAAAGAAAAGGCCATAAATCTAATCGTATTTAACATGTAACAAATGTATGTTGTCGCTAAACCGTGTTATGTTCCAATTTAGGCTTTTTAAAGTTTATCATTTAAATAATTAAAACACTTTTGTTGTTCCATGTTTCTCGATTGTGATTTTTTGTTTTTTGTGTTTTATGTCTTTGGCGTTTACCCTGTGCCATTAAACGGGGTTTATGTTTAAACCTTTGGCTACTGTGCTTGTTTCTGTAGTTTTTCACATAACTATTTAGAAATAACACACAACAACAGCAACACCCATTAACACTTATGGATGGTGAGACATTCGGATGGCGAATGCACAGACAATGTGATTTATATCACTAATTTTAATAAGATCCCGATAAACTACATAGGTGCACTTGTGATAACTAAAATACAAACTTTACAAATATTAACATATGACATTTATCTAATGCCACTCAATATAAAAATGCGGTTGCACAACAATCAATTCGTTTCACACCGTAGTCAAAAAAATTGCTCTGTGGTAGAAATGTATATATATATAACAAGAATCATTCACTTCAGGAAAATGTGAGGGTTAATTTAATGCGTTACTAAAAATGCCGTTTGAAAAGACCTCAGACCAAAAACTAATATTAATCAGAAAATGTTCTCAATCTTAATTTAATAAATACGATCAATTCGCGTTTCTGAGATATTGCCGTTAAATTTTGTTGACATCATTTTTTTCACGATCATCCGAATTCCGTTCAATTGCAATTATGTACTAACAAAAATCACAATTTGTATTTTCAGACTGATCGCTGGAAGATTTTGTGATGAAGCTATTTCAATGAAAAAACGAAAACCTGAAAC
The DNA here is from genome assembly GCF_026914265.1 of Mya arenaria. Taxonomy (NCBI): domain Eukaryota; kingdom Metazoa; phylum Mollusca; class Bivalvia; order Myida; family Myidae; genus Mya; species Mya arenaria. The sequence continues at coordinate 48,396,640 of NC_069133.1, read as the reverse complement.
ATGCATGAACAAGTCGCTAATTTAAGTAAACATTTACGTTTAGTTCTCATTACCAAACTGGACCTTTATAGGAAAAACAAGTACTTTTCATGCTCCTATATGCTTTCCATTCTAAACGCTCGAAACCTTTATCACAACACCATTGAATATGTCATTTATGACTTAGGCAGAAATTGGAAAACAAAACAAAAACACAACTTCTATACCTAATTTGTACGTAAAATATGACTGATTTTGATCGGACCGATTAATTTTTATCGTATTTTGTGCATGCTCCTTCCTAGTAAGAGTAATATTTAAGCAAAAAATCATTTAAATAAGACATGAACATCCCTTTTGCTATGCAGTTATAGGAAAAGGAAACATTTCATAGGAAAAAAACATTATCAAAGTAGGGAAAAATCTTAAAATAGTTTGACTATAAGAAATGAAATTGATTTGGCGCACATACCGGAGGAAAATATAAGAGCGATTAAATTGCTTTGGACAAATAAAACATTTGAGGAGTTCTATATTTTGGAATCGCCTTTGAATGTATAATTACATTTAAGGAAAGCTATGCTTTTGTCTGTGGTTGTTTTCGCAAATGTTTAGACACTGTGACTATTAGTCATGTCGCTTAAAAACATAACATTTGAAGGGAATAGGATTTATTATTGAAAATATTGAATTATGGGATCTTGCTGCAGCTGAAAAGTCTGGAACGTCTATGCAAAAATTTCCAAAAGCAGATTTGAAATATCAAAATAACGACAAATAGTTTGTTGTTTGTGGATTTTTTTTATGTTGTTCCATGTTTCTTGTTTGTGATCGTTTATACCTTTTCTTTGGCGTTTATCCTGTGCCATTAAACGGGGTTTAGGTTTGAACTTTTGGCTACAGGGCTTGTTTCTGTATTTTTTCATATAAATTATTTATATAGTGAATCGGGACGTTATTTATTCATAACAAACATAAAAGTTTAAATAGATAAATGTTTGTTTAAACTAATGTATAGCTTAAAATTGTATATTGTATGGGACATACTTTATGCTTTTGGACGAATATGAAAGAGGCCATGCAAAATGGTTAACCAAAGTGAAACTATTATTGCAATCAGTTGGTTTAATGAAGTTTGGTTGTATAGACACTCAGGGATTAATATACCATGTTTTATAAGCCAATTAATATTATGAAAGATACTTATATTACATATGAAATGAAGGTGATACTATTTCATCCAGTATTACTCTATTTTGTGCTATAAAATCCACTTTTAAAATTCCTTTCTATCTGTATATCACCGACATGTGTTAAGCAACTTAGGGTTATCCTTACACACTTTTTAAAATCGAAGAAGGCCATTATAGGAACATTCTTCGTCATGAGAGTTGAAGTTATTTATGTTTATTGGATGACATTGAAGAAAAATATAATGTTGTAATAACATTGGATATAAACAATTAAAATACTATTTATATATACCTAGTTAATATCGATGCCGACTGAGTATGTAAAAAGATACTCGTATTGACTCTAAAAATCATTTTTACACAAGCTGGCTATATTAACTATAAAGTCTAATCAGATAGTGCATTTTAGAGTGAATAAAACTTTAACTTAATGTTATTGCTCTCTTGAAACATCGTGTTACAATTCGTTTGTAATCATGCTAATTTATCTATGCGGTTGTGCATGATACGATGATTGTTTTGATGATTATAAGTTGTATATGCTTGTATCTAAATAAATGTTCTGTTCAGTTCTGTCCTGCTTATTGGGTGCTGGAAAAATTATATAAATATTTTGAGTTTTCCTGTATTATATAGAGAATTTAACACTTATATTCGTATAAAGAAAAGTTGTACAGCTATAGACTTAGGAATATTATTCCTAGGCTGATATCGTTTTCTTACATGTTAAATATTAAAGGTAGATAGTTGAATGTTAAAACAAATGAGCGTATATATTTTCTTTGTGAAACATGGTATTTAAGATAAATACCCCTTTGTTTACAACAGTGTCCAATATTAAGTTACAAGAAAACGATGCATTAAATTAGTACGCACGATCAATGATGTTTAAGTTTATAGCATTATTAATCTCAGAAAATACTGCATGTCAAAGAGAACTATCTTTACATTATAAACATTTCTTTGAATAATAATGCTTAACTTTATTTATTTTTAACATGTATTTTTTATGTATATATGTATACAACACTCTCGCATTTAACTGCTAATGCAATTCCATGTGTTTATTTGATTCTTACAGCGATGAAATGTATATGTTCAAGTTAACAAACTGTTCTGTTTTGTTATGTTTATATTTGTTCTTCGAGTACCTTCATTCAAATAATATTTCTGGAAACTGCACAAGATACTTGTTTACCAAAATCATGTGCAAAAGTCAATGCTCTTAACTTCGGTGGTTGTAGCCTTTAAATGGTTGTCTTGAAGATTGAAAGTTATCTTAAAGACCATTTATGGCTGAATTTGCTGACTAACGCTTCAAACTCATATATAAAGGACTGTTCGTTTTAGGTATTCACGTTTTTACATCTCGAAGAATATATTTAATACACATCATCTATATATCTTCTTTTTATTACATTTTTATTGATTTTTTCCTATTACTTTTTACAATGATACTATCATCTTAAGACTAAATGAAAACATAGTTAAACCTTCTTGAGGCGATCTATGTCTGAGAGTTGTCTCTAAATGACTTTATCGTACCGCTGAAGAGCTAGCACTGTTGCTCCGGCTTGATTACTTCGTTTACAGGTGTTGTTGGTATCAGGTTTTTGAGTACTTGAGATTAATTTATTAGTTTATATATTATTTGTTTGCGATAATATATAAATAACGGGACAAGTGTGAGGTTATAGCCATGCTTACTAGTTTAGGGGCCCAGTCGACTCGAGTTCCAGCTAACTCTTGTTTCACTGACAGTTCCAAGATGGTAATACCATCAGTTCATGGTAAGGTAATTTTAGAGTTTGGTTTGTGTGTGGTGTTTGTATTTATTTGTGTTTGTGGTGTAAGTTGTTATCCGTTACTGTTGTTATTGATGCTTGTTATTGTAAATTAGATGTTATTATGTTTGTTTCTATAGTTTATTGTCGCCTTGTGCCCCTAAACAGGTTTATTTCCCAAATTTCTACTACTGCGCTTGTCCCTGTAATTTTCATTGTTTAAATGAAACATTACATTTAAGATAGTAAATTCGGTTCATGAGATCAGCTAAAGGCCAGTGAATGTCTTTACGTATTGCTGACTACTGGTGCACATTCCTTCTGATATACTTCCATGTTCTCTCGAAACAACTTGTTGCAGCTTTTACAGTACTTGTTTCTGGCATACTCCGATGGAATAAACTGTCGAATGCACTTTCTGGTTTTGTCGTCACTATTTTACAGTACATACTTCGAGCAAATTTGGTAAACGGAAAATGTAAAATCTCATATAGATTTAAGTGGTTACAGTATAGAAATAGCAGAGTGTATTAAGATTTAGCGTTCCGCTAACTTCGGTAATCATTCGTCCAAGCTGTCACGTTTATAGTCAAATTGCCTTGTTTAGAGAGATTAAGATCAACATGTATAACCACAAAGCTTAAACACAAGCTTGCGTGCAATCATTTGCTTGTGAATTATTTTCCTGGAAATACAGAGGTCTTAAAGATAAAAGTTTATAAGCGTGTTATTGATTTTTAATTGGTTGAATGTTTTATTCAAACGATTTAGACAGCTATACTATTCAAAAACTATATTATTCCTTTCGGGATTAAGCAAATACAGCTAACTTTGGACAAATAACTAGGCCAATATAAAATCACCTCGTGTCTGACACGCTTTGTACTTAAAAAATATTATACTTGTCTAGCCCGCTATGTATTCATACTATATTAAATCGTGTCTGACACGCTCTGTATTCATAATATAGTATACGTGTCTGACAACTTTTAACTGTATTAGTTTTGCTTCATCGAAATGATTATAATCGCACTGTCTATTATGGTTATGACAGTCGTTTGCACAAGATACCGAGAAGAATAATTAGATTTCAATTCAAGTAGCAACAACAACTGTTAAAGTAGTCCTAAAGAAGTTAATTAAAGCGTATTTGCAAAATCTGCTGTGAAACGAACCACGAACATAATTATGTCCTTTGAGATATCTTATCAAACAAATTCAGGTTGCAGACGTTTAAACCGCCTCGAGCAACATTTTGGTTTCGCTGAAAAACCACTTCAATGGGTTACATCATATCTTTCAGATCGTTTCCAAACAGTGAAAAGTAAAGTAAAGGTCATATATCCAAACCAGTATTGATGAACTTCGGCATACCTCAAGGGTTTGTGTTAGGCCCCAAATTGTATACCATGTACACAAAACCTGCAATCTGCAAAACACATGGATTCAGCCACTACTTTTACCCAGATGACTCACAACTATATCTATCATTCAAACCTACCGACAGAGCAGCTCAGAATTAAACACTTCGTCGGGTTGAAAACTGTCTTACAGATATTGTTCTTGGATGCATAAAAATATGTTAAAGCTAAACACCGACAAAACAGAAGTTATAGTTTTCTCAAGTGAAAAGAACACCAAACACATAGGTGACATAGGCGTGAAAGTAGGGGACTCGCAAATAAAGTCATCAGAATATGAGCGAAATCTAGGTGCATGGTTTGACAATAGAATGAGCATGGAAAAATACGCCAACATCGTCAGCAGATCATGCTACGCACAGATCAGGCAGATCGGACACATCAGGAAATATTTGACATCAATGCCACAAAATATCTAGTAAATTCGCTAGTCACTTCACGTATGGGTTACTGTAACGGATTACTCTATGGCACCAACAAAACGTACATCAAGAAATTACAAAATGCACAGAATACTGCTGCCCGGCTAATTACACCTATCGTTTTAGTCATATTACTCCTACGCTTAAGGAATTACATTGGCTACCGGTACAGAAACGAATTAAATACAAAATACTGACTACAAAATTCAAAGCTTTACATGGACAACTGCCAGTATAAATGAAGAACTTGTTAGAAATTCACGAGCCTAGGCGATCAAAATATCAAAGAATGATGCCTCTACATTAGAGGTTCCAAGGAATATTCGTACTGTCACCTTTGGAGAACGAAGTTTTATGTATGCGGCGCCAAAAACTGTGGAACTCTCTTCCATCTCAAATCAGAGGATCTTAAACGTTGAACTCCTTCAAGAAGACACTAAAAACTCACTTCTTCCTCAAACATTATGGTTAATAAACTGTGTGAAGTGCATCAGTATTTCTGCTGGATTGTATATATTCACTTAATATTCACTCAGAATAGTATTTACAAGCTTCGAAGAAGTTATATACTTTGATAATAATATGGCATGAAACATGCTCAATTATTGAGTGCAGAACAATTTATATTTTAAACATGTATAGTGTACCATTTTGTTTATGTTACTTTACTAAAATAATTGTAATGGATTTTGTGTTTATTTCATAATATCACTAATCTTTATCTTTAAAACAATTGACCTTTTCATTTACCTTTTAATTTAAGTTGCATTGTCTTATTGTTTTTATCAATGTTTTATTGTCCGAAAATTAAGTTCTTAGAATAATATGTAAGGATGAGTGTAATAACGCCTAATTTGTAGCTTAATTGTTTGATTTGATATTTTGTGTTTGTGTGTATGTATTGTAAAGCACTTTTGAACGTATATTGCATTATGAAAAGAGTGCTATATAAATGAGGTATAAAAATAATAATAATTTGGGAACTACTGGTACAAGCTCAGTAGCCTAAAATTAAATCAAGATCCTGTTTAAAAGAAAGCACTCTAACTAACACAGCCCTTCTTGGTCGAGATATAATTTGGACATTGATGGGAAAATATTGCTTTGTATATAGATCATTTCCATAAAGGTCCTTTCGATTTCCTCGAAATCAGGGATAGCTTAAAAAAATATTTTGAAATTATCTTAGGCTTTTGTTACATATGCCATTTTCTGGATTGGAGCTTTTAAAGTATCTTTACCAGCAATGATTTTAGGAGGAATCAAGTCGATTTCAGTTTCATTTTTGATATATTAACCTATCGTTACATTTTGAAAATGTTCCTTTATTTTGTCAATACTAAGGTGTATATCTTTCAACTGAGTTCAAGATATTCCGAAGACACTTACTAGTAATCAGTATCAAATAAAAAAAGAGAAAATTACGAAATGCTTCATCTGGAATATCGTATAACAAAACAGTTGTCATTATGACAGAAGCCAATTGGAAAAAAATCTTTGTCTATATCCATGGATTCAGTGTAAGATTTGGTATTTCCATGAAATAATAAAACAAACAAGAAACATAATAACTTTTTCCACTTTATTTATGAAAAAACGGTTCGTAATAAACATTGACTTCCCTACATATTAAAGCACTTTTGAGCATGGACACACCGTTCATTATATCCGAATAACGTAATATCCTTATGTTCTAACAAAGAAAAGACGGACAAAAATTGAGCCAAAAATAATTGTTCGTCATATTTGCCGTTACCGTTAAACTGGGCAAACCTTTTAAGTTACCTCCAACAAATATTATTTGTAATGAATGAAAAAACATACCGACCGAATGCGGGCTTGTCATTGACATAGAATGGGTAGCCGGTGAGATATAATTATTACATTGTCTAATGACAAACAGCAAAACTAGTGAATCATTTTGTGCTAAAAAATATCCGAAATACAATTAACAATATATTTGAATAATAAAAGTGTCAAATCTACGTACTATGTGTAGCATGTAGATAACGTTGGATTTCACAGAACAGAACTAAATTATATAAGTTCTAAAACATTGTCAAGACATTCGCATAGAGCAGGGCAAACGTGTTCAAATGAGATCTAGCTCAGTTTAATATTGAAAGTGATGGGACAGATCTGAAATGCTGTTAATACTAACACAACCACGATAATATGTAAATGATGGTTTATGTGCCCGCTTCTCACCAAAGATATAGTGGGTAAGAGTTCCTCCAAGGGATAGTTATTTTGGCCTATGCAAAAGGTGAACGAATGCAGGTTTTGTTAGTATTTCATACCGTCTTACAGCTGACACAATCGAGCTTAAATGTATTATTGACGCTCGTAAGCAAACCCACGATATGAACGTTCTCAAACGTTTTGCATGTCAAATACTACGTAGTTGTACAATGCAACAACACACATTAATATTTATATGACAACAAACAAAGCCATACCAAATAGTTTCTATTATTAGCGTCAGCGGATGGATATACTTGGGCTTCCCCATTGAGGAAAGATTCTTTTTTAATGATTAACGATCTTGCCGAATATATTTAATATTCTATTTCTATTTTTCCATCTACAGATGACTATATAAATAACATGCTTTATTCGTTGTTTTAGTATTTTTTGCATTTGATGAGGCAATTTTGCATTCCATGTGATTCCCAATAACAAAGGACTAATATTAACAAATGAGGCTCGTTGTCTATACTCTACATAGGATGTCACTAATTTAGTTATTCGTTTTTTTAGGGCTGGGGGGTGCTCGTTTGTTTGTTTTCAGAATAGCTAGATAGGTTTCACACCAAGGGTTTACACTGAAGATAAACACAATTTGATATAGCCCAAGCACATTGAGTTATAGCCCTTTTCAGTAATTGAGTTACCGTTCTTGAATACTCTCTTAAAGGAGGTAAGAACTGCCACTGGGTAGTAAAACAATGGCGTGTGATTTAGATAAAGAAAACAATCGATACCTGTCAGATAAGTTAAATGTGCCGCAATTGAAAGATTATTTACGGGATCACAATCAGTATGTATCAGGGAAAAAGTCTGAATTTGTATTGCGTGCGAAAGGGGTACAAAAATCCGGATTAATAGATCGAAATGAAGTGCAGATAAACGCGGAAGTGAACTTTGAAAAATGACAATGCGACAAACTGGTTACACCTCTTGGTGAAAAATTGCCGCACCCAAAGACATTGATCTCGTGGACCAGTGATTTAATGAACATTCCCTACTTCAGTGATAGTGATATTTACAATTACTTTGTTCTTAAAATTAACACTAAGAAGCAGTTGAGGTCGAAGGTGTATTATGCAGACAGACATGTGCACAGTATCATGTACAGCGGCATTGATGAGAAGTGTGAGCATTGTTTTGTTAAGTGCAAGGTTATGCCATCATTGCCAAGTGCCACTACCAAAGACAATCCAGACCACAATGTTTGGCTCTGCCTGTCAAAAGTCACTGGCCAGGTCCATTCTGCAGATTGTGAGTGTACAGCTGGGTGAGTGTGATTGCGTATGCAAGATATTCGGATTCTATTGAAATATGATGATGAAATACATTTCTGTATTATTAACGCTGAATTTGTTTAAATGATATAAGTGTTAGCAGTTTAAAGCAGCTACAATGGACGGGCCAAGCTCCTACTGCTACGCCCAAACAAGGCTGAATTAAACGTTGACAAAGTTCCAAATTTAAATTTTTAGAAGTTTCAAATCTATGATTCTATGAGACTCATGAATACCATTAGCAACTTACATTCCTTACCTTTAACTGTGCCATCTAGGGGCTGGGTGTGTTTGCTGATGCCCCCATTGTATTTTTTTATGTACTTATGACTCTCAATTACAAATTTAAATTAATAATACATGATTGAAGTTGACTGAATGAGGAGTGCTTTGATGTTAAACTTATGTTACAAGTTCTTTATTTAATATATTTCCATTTCAGGAGGGATGAAGCGTGCAATCACATCGGAGCGATAATGTATGCCTTTTCGGACATTTCAACAAAGAAGAAAGATGGAACCATTGCTTCAACATCAAATAAATGTGTTTGGGACCAGTTTAACAACCCACGGAAAAGGAAATTAACGTCGAAAAAGTCCAGTGAATTAAAATTCAGAAAATTTAAAATGGACACAGAAGAGCCATCAAAACCGAAAAAGAAAATAGCTAAAGAACTCTTTAATATTTCATTCTCAGAAGAGAAAGACAGTCGGCATGTAACTCCTCTGCTGGCTGGCTTCTTAACTTTGTAAACAGTAAAGACGAGCTCAAAGAGGAACAAGTTCCTTAATCTTTATTGATAGAATATCAATATAAAGACACAGTAAATCTGAAGAGTGACACTGTTGTAGAAAATATGGCAAATGTGATGAAAGGATTAAAGCTCAGTAAGGACCAATGTGAGGCTGCTGAAAGGCTAACCACAGGTCAGGGGAAAAATCACAATTGGATAGTGGAAAGAAAAATAAGGTTAAATGCCTCAAACTTTGGAGAAGTAGTTTTTCTAAAATCAGATACTCCTCCTGAAGGGCCACTGAAGAGGATTATGTACCCCTCTAGTATTTAAAATAGGTACATGACATGGGGAACCAAACACGAGCCTGCAGCAAGGAGGAAATACTGGCTTACTGTGAAAAAGCAATTTCCTGATGTTAAATTGTCTGAATGTGGACTGTTCGTAAACGGTGACGTTCCATACCTAGGTGCGAATCCAGACGGGGTCGTGACTTGAACTAATGATGGTAAAAGAGAAACTGGTGTATTAGAGATCAAGTGCCCAGACAGATAGAGATCAATTTCCCCTCAAGATTGTGCAAAAGATACGGACTTCTTTTGTATTCTAAATCCAGAAACTGGCTGCCGTATACGTAAGACTGGACACAACTATTTTTAAGTCCAGTGACAAAATGGCACTGAATGGGAAGCCATGGTGTGACTTTGTTGTATGGACTCTTGGAGGTGTGTCGGTAGAACGTATCCTGTTCGATTAAAACTGTTGGAAAAACATGCTTGTGAAGCTGAATAATTTTACAAGAATGTTTTACTGGTAGAACTTTTCTGCAGAACAGTACAACGTGGATTGAAACTGCACTGAGAATGACATTAAATAAAAGCTTGTCATAAAAGGATTAATGTGAAAGAACATACAGAAGAACTTGACCATATCAATTTGCTTGTATGTTTATACTTAAAAATTATGTTCTTTTACACCATAAAATGCTTTTATAAATGGAGTGAACTCGCAAATTATATTGCTTCCACATTAATGCACATCAGTCCCTTTAGTAACAGCTTAAGATTTGGAGTACATTTAAAGCTGCACTCTCACAGATTGAACGTTTTGACATTTTTTTATTTTTTTTTGTCTTGGAACCAGCCAATTTTTGTGAAAATCCATGGAAACCAATTATATAAGACTGCTAACAAAAAATAGATCGCAGATTATTATATTTAAGTTCAACGTTAGTAACGGTTTAAGCCATAAAATATTAATTTTCGAACGGAAATATAATAATCTGCTACCTGATCTTTTGCCAGCAGTCTTATATTATTGGTTTGCAGATATTTACGCAAACAATTGCCCTTTCAAGGACAAAAAATAAAAAAAAGTTGTAAAAATGGTAAATCTGTGAGAGTGCAGCTTTATCATAAGTTTTATTTGAAATAAGTAACTAAAATCATTATATAAATTGGAATGTTTAAATCTTCATTTATCTGAAGTAGTACAATAACAGGGCTTCTATTAAGAATTTAAAACTGCAAGTATGAACTAACTGACCATCAATATTGAAAGATTTTCACTAAAATTTGGAAGTTAAAGTTTCCGCGAATACAATTTCTTTTTGTTCCAGTATTGTTTTAAATAGTATGTTAAAATCAGATAATTTGAAGCTATATATTGCCAAATTCACAGATTTATGTTTGTTGTAATAATTCATTTTTATTCAAGACTGATTAAAATTGTGAGCATAAAAGTAATATTGAAACCAGGTTTTGATATTTTGAACTTCCAAGCTTTTGACTAACTAGGAGTTTTCTTCAAAATTATCGAAGTTTTTGTACAGTACTTCCAAGGAGTTAAGTTTTTACCCAATTCTAGGGAGAAATATACTTCCAAACTTCCTTTAAAAGAAGCCCTGCAATAATATACATGTAATGCATTGGTATAAAATAATTGTTGCAAACATGCAAATGTTAAATCTATTTATTGACATGAACAACTTGGATATTATTTTATAGCCATTATGAAAAACAGAACTTGAACCATGAGGCTCCAAGGGTAAAATAAATATTGTTCATGTTTAAAGTGTTTTCCATTGTATAACTCCAAGTATAAGTAAAAAATGTTTCAAGTACATTAAAAACTAATCCAATTAAAAAAAAGTTGGTTTAATGGATAGTCGAATGGTTGGTATTGAATAACCTAAGCTACATATTGTGACCAAACTTGATTTGTACATGTAGGAAGAGTTTCAGGAGTACTTGTTCTTCTATGGGATTGGGTTTGAAGTCCTGAGGGTCAAGGTCAATGTTAGAAAAATAGAAAAAACAGCAATTGTCACTGAATCTCACAAAAAGCGCTGAAGTTATGTCAATCATTGAAGACCTGGTTTTTTCCCATTCTGGCTTTTCTTGCTAACTTTAAGTGTTACATCATAATTGCATTCATTTCCAAGTTAAATGGCATAGGCGAGCGCGTTGTCCAAAGACAGTTCTTGTTATATAGACATTAAGTATATCCAATTCCAAATCTGTATTGGCTCAAAAGTCATTGGAATTTTATGTACTGCAAATGGTTCGATAAAATTACAACTTTGTACATCAGATACCTTAATATATGGATAAACGGTTAGGGGCAATGAAACAATATCAAAAATTGCAATTGGTTTATCGTACATTTATAATACACGAATGTGAAAATGAAAGTAACTTATTACATGCTTTCCGGTGGTTAATAGATATTTATCAGTGGAATAAAAATGATATTTTACTGTTTCAAACAGTGAAATATCATTTTGATATTTTTCACTGTTTTAAATTTTAACTCTCAATTCCAAATAAAACGCCAGCGCCAACGTCTGGCTATGCCACTCATTAAATATAGTTTTTGATGCTCACTCGGTAAAATATATTATGATCTTACACTGAAACAGACAATTTTTTATATTGAATATAAGAACCTTGAACAATACGAACATTTTTGATGCGTTCCATTTGTCTCTCAACATGTATTCTCAAGTTTGCAATGTTCTTTGTTGCCTCAACTTCATGGGGCATAAACTGCCATTTTTTCTTCTCAAAGGGTGTTATAATCAGTTCAACACCTTGTGACGTAACAGCCACAGAACTCTCTAAGTGTTCACTTAAACTGTTGGAAGTCTAAGTTATTAAACAACAACCGTTCGAATGTCAGTTCTTTATTGTTCCACGTTCTTTCTAAGTATAATAATAAGTTCTAAATGCAGCATGACATTTAAGGTAATCCCGCATCCTAACTGCCGTCCATTAAGGACCCAAGGCCGCTCTCCTTGCCCTGCCTAACCCCTCTGTCTCTTTACATCCAAAATCATCTCTCTTATACTAATTTGTGGTCTGAATATGACAGCTTTACAACCCAAGGAATACACGTTTTTGTAATTAACATGACCATTTTGTACATTTGTACCAGGTCGGCTGTCAACCACTTTCATATTCAAATGAGAATCAAATATGTCCTACATTACTAAACATACAGTATGTAGACACATATCCATTTAATTAAATATTAATTATATCTTAAATATAACGTATTACGTCACATTCTATACGTAACTCTGTTACGTGACATTCGTCCCTTTTTTATCAAGATTTTTAAGAAAATCTTTGCGTCAACCCCAAACAATGGTTATAATTGAATAGATAAATAAAATCGTAAGTAAATATGTTTCTCAACCCCAAACAGGTAAATTAAAAAAAGTAATTCCGACAAAAAAAGATACGCAAAAGAAAATCTGTGCCTAAATCTCAAACAATGATGATCAAATTGTATAGATACGTAGATACGTCCCTTTTTAATGCAAGTTTTTCTTTTCGTAAGCAATAGAAAGTAAACTGACACCATATTTGTCAAAATTTCTGACATAATATAGACTAATTGGTAATTAGCCCTCAGGTAATTAATAAACATAGTTAACAATTAGAAAATAACACTGCAGATTGAGTCAAAGTAATTAACACTGACAGTACTGTTGTCAAATTTGATATTTAGTCAATGTTTTATATAGCGCTGCTTTTCATTTTATCATTCTGAAGACAGGGAATCATCGTTGTTATTGTTGCTGCTGCCGTGTTGTTGTAACTGTAGAGTTTATAGCCAAGGGGTTGTTTGTTTGTAGAATGTACCCACCGACTCGAAATGTTCTGCCATTATACGACTGCTAATTCTTGAAGTGTACTTATATAGATGTGTGCAAGTTTTCATGTTATTGAAGATACTAACGATCTCATGTTGGTGTTGTCCATCACACAGGAATCTTCACGGTCCTAAAGACTTGATCATGTGACGTCAAGCCAAGCACAGGTCATACGAGAATGTGTGCTTAGCTCTTCTGGATATTCCGAAGTGTAACCAATTGGTTAGCACACCACATACGCAATACCAGAATATAGTTCGATCCTTTATGAAACACCGATGACCACTTAACACAATATCACCACTAGGTATATTATCTCGATATCCGCTGAAGAAGTATGTTGACATTGACTGTTCGTATCACGTGAAATATTACCTGTACTTCTAAAACCTTTCATTGACATAGGTGTTGCTATTACCATGAAATTTTGTGTTGATATTTTCAAGCAGGCTTATATTTTGAAAGTGGCCCCATTTATAATTAATTACTGTATCTGTGCGTTAGTGTTCGTATGTTTGATTTAATGAATGGTTGACCTAAGTTTTTTTTTGTGAAACGTTTTGTTTTCATGAACAACATTTTATTTTATTAAGAACCTTTTATATGCAATATTTTACAAAGCTTATATGTTAGCTTTACCACACTAAAACACCCTTTCATTCAACATGTGCATTAATTCCGTTCTGTCCTGTTTATCAGCCGATAACTAACACAGATATTTCGAACGAGATCGATGATCCTTTATGTTTATCATTTGACAACTTTTAATCTCATAATTATTCCATTATTTTAAGAAAACTAATACATAAGTGATTCAATTAATTTATTAAATAACTCACACCCTAATGTGACTTCACAGGAGTCCAACAATTTTGTTGAAATTCAATATCTTGAACATATCATCTCCAATCACTTTTAAGAAACCTGGTCTTTCTTGACCACTATCTTTGTTTATCTTTGTACAACTTTGTACATCTTCATAGTTATAAGAAAGCTTAATTCTAGCTTAACATGATACCGTCATGCCTATCATCTGATAACTTACAACTTTATAATTGATTCATTAGTTTTACCAAACTAATCTGTGAGTTACTTTAATAATTTAATTAGATTACTTACTACCTAACAAACAATTTTATTAGTGATTTCGAAATTGAAAATTACTTGCCGTATTCAGACGATACACTTTATATAATGACATCTAAGAAATTATTTTCGTTTTGCACGCATTCTCTCTCAGACCTTACTATGATCCAAACAATGATTTATTTATATGATTTTTACAACTTTAAAACCATTACCAAATTACTCAATATTATATAAAATGATACATTGACAAAAAACTACAATTATTTACACAACTATAACCTTACTTAATTTTAATGATTTCATATCATTAATGTCAAGTTAATTACAGGTAACATTGAATTCATTTACCTATCTGATTTGTTTGACAATGACTTACAGTTACATGACAACTGAAGTAATACAACCTGCCATTTGTCTCCTTCTTCGACATAAAAATATCTCATTTTGTATTATCTTCAGTGTTTGCACTAAACCCTGAGTATATGTCATTATTTTTTGTATTTATGCAACTTTCATTAATGTTAGACCTGCTAAATAAGTTTACTCAAACTTCTTTTAATTACATTTCTTTCCATGTTAATTATTCAATTAATGTCCTTAAACGACTTAGTTTTCTTTTTCATATTAGTTATTCAATAACGTATTTAAATGATATAGTTCAATACATGACAAGCTCTTCATTTGCATTTAACCACGTTTTTTTTTACACCTGGTTTACTTTTTTTTGTTGTTGTTGATTTTCTCAATATTTTTAACTTTATTACCTTAAATACTCATTCTTTAGTTTATTCTTATTCAAATCCAATGTTTTTATCATACTTAATATTGTGAAACGTTGTTTAGTCAGAAATTAGATTGCTAAGGGTCTCCTTCAAAAGAACAGCTTTGCTCTGATTGCATTTATTATCCAAAACTTTAAAATTTTGCCCCGTTAAATATCCCAAAATTATAGCAACACATGTCATATCTAGGCAAGAAATACAAAGTAATAAAACGTCACTAACTTTTGTCCCGTGGCCTGGTCGCGGTGCAATGTCCATAGTCACCCTCGAACCGCAGTTGTCATCATGTTCCTTTTTCTTCTTCATTTCAAATGGGATCCAATAGTCGTCAGTACTCCGCGTCCGCGTTCCCAAGTTAATCAGCATTGGCCTTTATGCTGCGTCACGGCAACCAAAACACTCATGTGACGTAACAGCCACAGAACTCTCTAAGTGTTCACTTAAACTGTTGGAAGTCTTTAAGTTATTAAACAACAACCGTTCGAATGTCAGTTCTTTATTGTTCCACGTTCTTTCTAAGTATAATAATAAGTTCTAAATGCAGCATGACATTTAAGGTAATCCCGCATCCTAACTGCCGTCCATTAAGGACCCAAGGCCGCTCTCCTTGCCCTGCCTAACCCCCTGTCTCTTTACATCCAAAATCATCTCTCTTATACTAATTTGTGGTCTGAATATGACAGCTTTACAACCCAAGGAATACACGTTTTTGTAATTAACATGACCATTTTGTACATTTGTACCAGGTCGGCTGTCAACCACTTTCATATTCAAATGAGAATCAAATATGCCCTACATTACTAAACATACAGTATGTAGACACATATCCATTAAATTAAATCTTAATTATATCTTAAATATAACGTATTACGTCACATTCTATACGTAACTTTGTTACGTGACAACCTCTCGGTGTTGTTAAATCGGAGATTAAAAACCCTTTATCAGCCATGATGGTATCCCCTTAAAATATCACTCTAGTAGAACTAAAAAGTGTCTAAAATAACTATCATAATGACTGGGCACATGATATCTAAATTTAACTTCTGACAGAGCTAAGCTTAACACTAACAACCAAATGCCAAAATAATTATGATTTGTTTATCTTATAACATAATTTGCAGCGATTTTTTTTACTGTCCTAGCTTTTAATATAAGTCATTTGATTAAACAGTTTGGTTTGGAAATGAAAATACAAATACTACCGAAAGCATGTAGACTTTTTCACTGCCATCTGTTATTGGAAAGTAACACGGTAGAATATTTCCCTTAGATGGTCCAGCTTTTCCAACGAAATGCACTCCACATATTCTCATCTGGTCGCTTTTTGAAAACAAAATCTTTGGGCAGGCATTCTTGCATCGTTGCATCCACACTTTTCTAACTCGCGAATCCGCAGGAAAACGGTGCATAGCCACTTTCCTTCCATCAACAACTTTACCCCCATAGTTTTTACAAACACAACAATACCGCTGACGCGAAGGCATAGCTAATTTTAGCGAGTCGTTCAAGTGTATAATTTGTATCTAGTGTGAAGTGAAGCATTCAAGATTACTACATGGAAGTGGCAGGTGCGCGTTTTAGCGATTTCTTATCTCCTTTCGGAGAGTACCTAGGTATTGATAAACCTACTTTTTTAAAAGGGCTATAACATTAAGGCAGAAGAAACGTCAAAGGTTTGCGCATATTTTAGATTAAATATTATTTTCATACACTTAGATGTGTTTAAAACGTGTATATCTTCTATAAAAAAATGGATATCTAACTAAGCTAAAGGCCAATATTAATGTTATCATATTATTGCGCTTCGGAACGATATTGACAATTAAATGGGGGACATCGATGTTTTTCAAAGATATGACATCTATATCAACTAAAGCCAGAGCACTGAGTTCGTGTAAAATAAAGGGCATGCCATTAATTATGATACATTTTTGGATTATTTTTGACCAAGGCATAATATCTTGACAAAAAACGTTCTTGCTCAATTCATGATGATATCACGAATGCATTAAGCAATGTTATACCTAAAGTCATGGTGTCAAGGGCTGGGTTTTATGATTCTTTTGTTTAAATGCACATATAAATGCACATATACAATTATCATAAAATAATGCAATATATAGAGGACTTTTATTCATTTAAGGAATTAATCTTATTTTTTTATGCGTTCATGCAATATTTACACTCGGTCACGATTTTGCACATCCATAAACCGCGCTAGCGGTTTTTTTAAAATATGCAAAATCGCGGCCGAGCGTTTGTACTGCCTGAACGCACAAAAATAAGAATCAATACTTATATTTACGTTTTATCTTTTTATTTGTTTAGTTTTTCGACCTAATAATGTTTGAGAACAAGTCTTTAATTACAACAAAGCGGAACAAAACGTGTAGAGCGAATGTAAAATGGTAAGAACACTTGTCACCCTTGGTGTTTTAGCGAGGCGTTCATTTTATCCTCCGCATAATAAAGAGTCCATTAGTATTTTGCAGAAATAAATAATCAAATATTTCTTTAATCATTTGGTAGTTTTTGTAACATATGTGTCAGTAGTAATGATTTTTGTTGTAATATGTTCATTTTAATGAAGAGAACTTTCGATACATTTTAACCCCTATTTTACATATGCAAGACCCATGTGAGTGGGCATAAAAAATGTGGTCATGGTGACTTATTGAATAACTACCAGTTCAAGGTAATAATAACGTCATAATTTCATTTTTTGTTGTTGTCTTTTGCATAGATATTGAAGTGTTGTAATGTGCTAGTCTTCTCGAATTGTCAATATAAAGAAGTTTGTAACTCGCGAAAATACTTTGACAATCTCCAATTATTTTATGTATTTGAAAGTAGACGAAGATATCGCCTAATTCGAACGTAGAAAGATATTCATTGTCTGAACCCGATAATGGATCATACATTTGTCCTAGAAAGAAATCGCCAAACTCAGAATCATCAGCAAATTGTTTTGACTGTTGTTTCAGACGAACCGTAGTTAAAACCGCGCGCTCTTTTGTTATCAAATGCAAAATCAAGCATTTTTTCAAATGCTATTCCTAGAAAATAATGTCTTTCATTTAAATTCTTCGTAAAACATCAAAAGTAACATGGAAACAAGCCGGCATTCAACAAAACATGTGCCCTGCTATATTTAGCAATAAAGTAGATCGTAGTAAGATCACTACGCGCGGTGATTCACCAGCGCCCAATCAGAGCGTTGCTTTCTTGCCAAACTCCGCCTACAAAGGTCACGAAAAGTTGACCGATTCATGCCGTCCGCCCGGTTAGCTCAGTCGGTAGAGCGTTGGACTGTTAATCGGACAACCGGGTTCGATTCCCGGGCGGACCTGGTCACTTCAGTTGTGATTGGTTATGAAATCCTTTCTACGACCATTCGCACTGTACCACTGCCCCTGGCATGTACAGAAGTTGTCAGTTCCTTTCAGAGGTGAAGGCACCTAGTACTGGTTCACCGCCGAGGATAGGTGTGCGGTGGTTGAACTGACACTCTTGGAACCTTCAATGTGCTCACGCCGGGACCCGGAGTATAAACTACTAACACCACCCGATTCATGCCAAATAAACTCAATTTTTGTCGTTCAGAAAATAAAGTACGGATGTAAATATCTAAGTGTAAGATTATATATTTAATTTCACGAGTGTCATAGACATAATTTCTCACGACTGAAATTAAATACGTTATTAAACTGAATTAAACAAATTTTCTAAAAAATAATTTGCTCAATTTCAGAGTGTTTTTTAGACATATTTTGAGGCGTTGAGGTACCAAATCAACAGTTTATCTGAAAATTGTTGTTTGAATTTTCTTGGAAGTTGGTGTGACGTTTTAAAATGACAAACAGTTCATAATATATTTGCACGTTGATATAACATTACATTGATGTTCGAGCTGTTGTTGCTTGGTAGAAAAGCAAATGTTCGAACATTTAATTTCAAAGATCAAGAAAACGTTTGATAAACGGAATTTCCATTTTTCAAATAAACGGTAAGTTGTGTATATCCAAATATATCTTTTGAATTGCTTAAACTGATACAAGCTTTTTTAAACTTTCAAATATTTTTTGGCAGTATTTACTGGTTCATATTGAAGTGTTAGGTTTTGATAAAGGGGAGTTACTACAATGAAATAGTTCTTAATGTTGATATTATCACTTCTTATTTTGCAGTGAAAATATCAAATTAATATTTTCACTGTTGTTATTCCACTGATAAAAATCCATGTTTCATCGAAAAGCATGAAAGAAAGGAGAATATTGAACAATTCATACATATCGCGGAAAAAGTGCAAACCAGTGCAAACACATGAAAAAAATCCTTCATCCTACATTGAAATAGTGTGTATTAACAGGTACTGTAAAAAAATAAAATATTTTATTTTTTTTAAGGTTGACCATGGTACGAATCAATTGGAAATGGCGATTTTAATTAATCCTAACTTTGAACTACAACACAAGTCCAGGAATACTAAATCCCATTCAAGAAGTTAAAATCGACTATTACAAAGGGATTACTCTTTAGGCGGTTGGAAACAGGTTGTTCCGGGATATATATAAAAAATCTTCAGTATGGTTAATTCATGGATGTTAAATGATAAAAATATCGACAGGATTAAGCTGATCGTTGGCAATAACGTCGCCTGAAAAAAAGCTATGTGTTTCGTCGCAGATATTTACAACAATATATGGGAAGAAAGTGTATATATAGTTTCTATTTGAATAACATTTTGCACGTCCCTGCAATTAAACGGTTGCTCAATGACGACAAAAAATATCAATGAGACAATTTACCTCCATTAGCACTACATACACAAGACATGAATGCATATGAGATGTTTTTTATGCCACGAAGACTGCTATCCCCTTTAAAAATATTGATCAATTAAATAATTTCCTTAGATTTATGACGCACGTCGATGAGTAAATTACGTTTACATCTATACTCATCACACGAATAAGAATATTGTTTTAAACTTAGGACTTATTTCAAACATATCCGAAACAAAATTTCTGAATGAAAGAAAAAAATAACTTTGCATTTAACCTTTTATTACACAGCGTGAAAAATATTTCGATTTTTTTTTTTTAATTTCTTGGCGGGGTTTAAACATCGCAATTCCATCAATCCAGATAGTGGTAAAGGTGTCTAAGAAATATTTTATCTTGTAAAAATGTAAATTGCTCTTATTTTGAAAATCAGATCTAGGCTCAGGCCAACCTTGGGCATCACGCCAACAATCGCCAAATGTGATTACTAACACAAGACACACAATTGTCAAACCATTTTGAATTTCTGCCACACATATTGAACGTGTATTGGTACTTACTTCTATATTATTGGAAAGGTTTTAAAGGTTCTTAAAGAAAGTTAATCCTATCAGTTGGTGCCAGGGGAGTGATAGAAGTACATTCATATGAACTGTTTATGAACGGTTTAACAGACCAGGACTTATATTTTCCTAGGTTTCTGGCGGTTTGTGCTTGCAAAGAATGTATTCGTATAAATATTAATAAATCGAAATGACATTTATTTAGTACTTTCTAGATTGCCCTTCCCTAGAAAGTTGTAGCCTATAAGTATCTTCTATGGCCGAGAATGTAAGATAGGTTCATCCCGACCTGAGCGTAGCGTGTTTTGCGGAAACGAGGTTTACCGAGTTTTCGCAAAACACCCTGCGCGAGGGTCGGGATGAACCTATCTTTCACGAGCGGCTATGGTAGATGCTTTTTCTCCGACCTCAGTAAAACAAATTAAGTGAAAATGTATTTTTTGCTGGAACCTTTTGGCTTAGTAAAAATATGATGCGCATAATATGCGATAATTCGTGGTTGTCATGGATATGCGCGCAGCGATTCAGATGATGTTATTAGGCAAATCGGTCTTTATATAGTTCTAAGGAGAGTGAAGCATTATTTCTTGAAAGGTGCGTGATAACTGTTTTATGTTGACATTTGAAGCGAGATATAATTAATTAGCGTTCTAAATATTACCACAGGAAAATGTTTCCATAATGCTACCGACGACAGTCTTTAACAAGGGAGGTATAATACAATGTGGAGCCATTAAAAGAGGTACATACGGGCATTTTATTCACCCGTGGGCAAGATAGAATTCCTAGCATAGCTAAATATTGGATCTACTATCTTGAGTGTGGGAGAAAGGATTTTATAATAGTGTTCCCCCCGAGCGATTTGTTTTTTTAGGAATAACTCACATCTCACACAAACAGCAACGATGATTGTATAAAAAAGCTGAAGCCTTGCTACTGGGATTGTTTAATGCTAAATCAGATTAAATCAAAAAGATATGATAAATTCTTCGTTACTGAAAAATATTAATTTATTGCCATTATGAAATGGACATATGAATGAACCTTTTTCGTTAGACCTCATTGAAGGTAAAATATCATTTTAATTTGGATAACTGTTGATATGTTCGGAAAGTATGCAAAATACATACAGTTTCTGGAAACAAAATAGTCAAAACTACAATCATTTTACAGTACAGAATAGAAAACTATCTAGTAATGTTTGCTTTTGCAAAACAAACAGCAGTGTGGTCCATGGTATGCACAGTTTGAACATAGAGGTAACTTCCAACCTTTTTGTTGATATTGAATAGTTAAACAGCGGTGGAGAATGGGCTAGTTGATTTAGTGCCATCGTCATAGTTTTCAGTGTAGTCAAGACCTCGTTTCAATAAAGATGGTAACGCTTAAATCGGTAACTTTTCTAGTGAGCTCCGTTTTTGGCATAAGTTGCGTTTCTCTAAAATATTGTACGTGATCTATGCAAATTTCTGCCCGTCACGTTACGGTTGAAACCGATCACTCTCAAACAGCTGGAAAGTTCACTATTAAAGATCGATTTAAACAGCGCAAGGTGTGTAAACCACGTGATATGTGAGGTCGCACGCACTGCACAATACTCTGTATATGTACGTTATCAAACTTAGCCTAATTTCACATTGTTTGATTATTTATAGCCACAATTTTCGTAGTTTAACCATATTGTTATTGATTGTTTGTTGCCTCTGTTGCTGTTATTCCACATACAGTCAACTGGGACCGGTATGGGGTGTTCGCTGACATATATCTACCAGTACGTTCCCACATGTTGTCTACAATACGCAATGGGAAAGGGTCTAATGATACGCTATTTTGGGGGTATAGCATCTTTATTCCCGGTTCCTCTATACTGATGAGTAAAGTCAACATTCTCTGGGGAAATGGGGAGACTAGGAAGCAGGACATTAAGATTTACTTTTGTATATGATAGCTATGGCTTGTAGGATTTTATGCACATAGATTCCTTACTGCAATGATTCCCAAGTGTTTAGGTACCATAACTGTTATACGTAAGAAGAATATGAAAGACAAAACAACTATTCTGAAATACCTGTTATCAAATTATCTAACTTTCAATGTTAATGCTATTTCTTGATATATCTCACTGACTCCGACGCTATATTTACGCACATGCTGAATGAACTGCATGGTATCCTTCTTTGTTTGTTTGGGTTTGGTATATAATAAATAAACAACAAAAATCGAAATAATATAAAAAAACTATACTATTTGTTTCATTCATAAATTCTTCGTAGTTAAACCTAACTTAAACACTTCAGTTAGTTGTGACACAATGAGAAATGGGTTTGAAATTAGAAATTCACGTTGTTCTAAAACATATATCGTCTGTAGAGAAAAAAATTGCGTTCACCTTTCACTTTTAATACATCGTGACACATCATTTTGGTTCAATCTACAAACTTTGGTGAGGCAAAATCCAAAACTATCAGATGATTTAAACATGTTTTCATTACTGTCGTTCAATGATTTCGCAGAATAGTCCAGAGCAGTTATTTAGCGATGCTATGAAGACAATCAGAGATAAAAGTGTCAGAGTATATTACTATTGAAAATGCTAATTGCTCATACAGATTATGATGATTTTTGGTGAGGCATTGCTAGTTTGGATTTACAGAAGACCAACAAGCACAGATGCTCTAACACGAGAGATATGCTAATAATTGCACGATTAATATTGCAACGACATTTTGAATACGGTCAAAAATGAATGCATTGTATTTATAGTACTTCATTGTCTGTTCGATACGGATTATTGGAATGTTCTAAAAATATGGTCCTACAGTCCGGTGCCGAAGGAATGTGCGGTGATGAAATTATCGTCACTTTTGGAAAGTGGCTTCAATCTGATATGACTAATGTGACTGGAGTGCTACCATAAACATATGTACCCCTAATCCAAACAGAGGTCCCAAATGTAAACTGTTGTCAAACAGATAATACCAATATCTCAAAATCAAGATACAATAATTTTTAATTTGCGCCGAATCTTCAGAACCCAATGATATAAATAGCAATTTAATTTATAATTGTACTGTTATTGGGAACATAATATAATACCAGAAAATAATATCAAAACTTTGTTCACTTAGGTTTTTGCTAGAAGTACACGTATGATGTGACTGAGGTAAGTATGCTATCCAAAACTAAAAAAGTATGCTTATCCAAAAAATGTTACATAAAACTTGTTCTGCATTGATTATGGTAATAAGTATTGCAATTAGTACAGCAAAGGCAAATAATATTTAGATTATGTAGCACTGTTTAAATAAAAACACAAATACATGGAAATATAAGGGTTACTAATTCCAACATTTCGACTTGAACTTGTTTTGTCAAACGAATAATGTGCTTATTAAAATATTGGTATAATAATATTGTTATTATCATAAAAATATATTGTCATAGGCTGTTAAAATAGACCAAAAAATAGATTTGTGTCAATATTGTTTAAAGTCAAATTGCTTCTGCATTAAACACTATACAGTATAGTGATAGGAGGTCAAAGAAACATAGCATTATAAAACATTGATGTCATGATTTGCCAGCTGGGTTAAGAATCAATTTTTGTAAAAATTCGATTATGAATGACTTTAAATAACTAAGTTGTTAAGTGCATTTTATATAAGTATATCCATGAGCGCTTCTTCGATATGTGACCATATATGTCTTTGTACTTCTTTTGTTTATACATACTGCATGGAAATAACGATTTCTATAAGAAATTTAACACATATTGTGTCTAGTGAATTGACATACACACACGTCACCCGTCAACAGTTTAAGTCTATGATGCCATCTCACGCTAGCATTACGCATACTTACGTTGATTGCATGCACAGTTACTTGTTAATGCTACGAATGTCATTCACATACACTTCAGCTGTTATTGGCTCAGGTTTTTATGCAATAGTGGCTGGGATAACACGAAACGAAATTGAAACGCATATAATAAGAAAAAAAGGTAAAAGTTTGTAACTAAATAATTGCAGTGATCGAATGTGTTTGAAGCCATTGGTGGTGCATATATGTATTCAGCGTACTCATTGTCGAAATTGTTATTCTAAGGACAAACAGGGGGAACTATTTTAAAAACAATTACATCTTCAAAGAAACATTCGAATAATGCTTACAAAAAATCTCGTGAAACCTGCAGTCTTTCTGTGGGGGGAAAACCAGTTACAGTGTAATTATAGAATTCTATGGTGATCGGCCATTCATGATACCCTACCGGTGACCGATCATTTGTTGTTCTAGTTTTGATTCATAAAAACATATTAATAATATTCTTTCACTCTTAGTTTTTTGTTAAGATGATCGGCCATTGCATCGATACCCTCGAGTTACTCATTGTGTTCTAGTTTTGATTCATAAAACATTATTAATATATACTTTCACTCATAGTTTTTGCTTAAGATGAGAATTCCAGTGAATAGATTACATAAAGATTGTATTAAAATATGAAACCACATCAGATTAAATGGAACTAACATGAAGAAAATGATGAAACAGGAAGGAAATGTCTAAGAATAGGCCTGGACGTCTTTGGCGATATGTATGTGTTCTTTAACCCTAACTCTGATGTTCTAATAATATTCATTCACTCAGTATAGGGTGATTTTACCTGTATAGCGATAAGAGACATATTGGATTGCAACTGGAAGAAATGAAATAACAGAAGAAGTTGTCAGTTTTTTCAGCAGGAAAAGCGTCCAGTGACAGCATGGAACCATAAATTTTACATGGTACGTGGCGAATGGCCGTTTATCCAGGCACCAAAAACGAAAATTATTATATAGAATTATAATATAAAAAAAAAATTTTTTTATCAGAAGGGAAGGATGAAGTTAAAAATATTTTTTTATATATATGTACACCAAACTATTCTCATACTCACGAAAGAATCGTTAATTGTGTTTTTATGCGTTGACGACGGTGCAAATCTCTTTTTAAAGAAGAACAACAACAACAACAACAACAACAACACAACAACACAGCAACAAGCAATTAGCAGAACACATACGCAATGACCAAATCGATAGGTAAATTTTGCTTCTTAAAAGAATTGTATTGTACACAAATCACCTGGTTATACACCGACGTACACTATAACTTAGTAGCAGTTGTATTGTTTACAAAAGTATTCCGAGAATTCAGATTAAATCTCAGAGAAAGTGTCCACTATGTATGCGTTAAATGTTACGTGACGGACTGAAAAGGTCTCCTCGATATACTCCGCAGTATAATATTGACTTTTTTTCCTCGGATCTTGAAGTATATCCTGTTTTAAGGAATTTAAAATTATTTAAACCTAAATACCACTTACCTCACAAAGTTCAATTAATCCATACAGGACTGAGTTTTTTCCGTTAGGAGGAAACAAACTTGCAAGAGAAAACAAGTTCATATGTGATTATTCAAAAACATGAAGAAGCAGTTGCATCGACGCAGTCTTCGCTACCCAATCTTGTTTCCGTTCGACGTCATTCTGATGTTTGTTGATTTCATTCAATACTGATGTTTTCCTTTGTTCGTTTACATTCAATAAAACATCATAATAATTGAGTTTTGATAAAAAATATATTTGGAACACATTGTGTTTGATGCTACCTACATTCGCGATAATGACAGTTAGTTACGACGCCGTAAATTCCGAAAAAAGCCATATACCAAATAAATACTATATTGTTTCTTGTGTAGAGACATTTAATACACTGGTATGTATCCATTACCGTTTTTGACGAATTCTAGCGGAGCATGCACCAGTTGTCCCTTGCGATAGTTCGCGTCATGTACTTATAAGAATACACTCGTTTAGATGTGTAAAAGAGCTTTGAATGTGATGAAAAACGGTATAATTCTAAAATAATGGTTCTCATATTTCCAATTAGGAGAAATCTCATTTGCCTCAAAAGTCACATCAAACCATTATTGTCCACTCTCATTTCCAATACTTATTTCATAAATCAAAATGAAAGGTTTCTGTTTTGTCTGTGGAAGCAATAATATTTTCCTTGTCCAATTCAATTTCTACTTCTCAAAGAAACGTGATTAGAAGACACGCAGACCAAAGGCCAATAATTCCAGTCCAAGACCTCTGTCAAATGAATGGTTGCACAGAGTTAATATTGAACTTCTGCAATAATTGTAAAATCTGAAAATAAAGTTAAAGCTACTGCTTCGGCATTTGTTGAGTTTTACAATATTTGAGAAAGGGACACTTGAGAAGTATTCATTGAACAACTTTTGACTCCTTATTGGTCGAGAGGATGCACGTGACAAAATTAAGTTATAGCGGTAACAGTAATTTAAAAAAAATTAAAAAAATACAAAATAAAACACTTTTCTCAAAAGTAGTTGAAGCCTCGCTATTAAACAATCTATCAAATAAATTCCTATTTCAACTATTTCTTAAGTTTAAGTCGATAAAACAAATTGGCAAAAAATATCTACACTCGTCAGGAACATTCTGTATATGTTGAGAACGAAGGGTGATAAAAATTATACAGTGTATAGAACTGTTGAAAGTAACGGAACTATGTCTTAGTCAAGTGCCTAACCTGTCGTAACATTGTGGAACATGATTTTGTTATGCAGGGTGTCATGCGCAATTTGTTAAAAAAAGTTCATTATCCTGATAAAAAGTTCATAGTACAGCGTTTCTTTATTAAAAATTATTATTAATATAATGTGTTCTACATATGCTTTTCGAAAATGGTTTTGAGTTGTGATAAATAGCCAAACAAATTAAGATGTTGATAACAGCCAAACAAAGAATGTGTCGACGAAGCCATATTTACTTAAGAGACCTGGTTTAAGGAGTGTTTGGCATGACAATCCTGCTGTGCATCACTGCTAATTGCACTGATGTCACTAAGTAAGTGCCTATTTCATGTGTTCATGTTTATAAGTCAGGGCTATTAGGGTCCATTTCCTCCAAAACTGCACAGTAGGATACTCAGGTCGAGTGATCTGAAAAAGACAATTAGGTAATTAGATAAAATCAATACACAAAGAGTAGTGTACAATTACATGTTTTTGTGTTTTGTTGTGTTTTTTATGTGGTGTTATTTTGGGGTTTGGGGGAGGGGTCACTTTTAGGATTATACTAGGCCTTTAAGATACAGTGAATTGTCGATTGGTATCTATTTAGCTACCTGAGCCGGTAGTACATAAAATGAAATCCCAGGTTAAGTGTAAAAAGTCACGACACAATCTAATGGACGTGCATATCAGCTGTATGGAAGAGTACAATAGTGGTCAGATACAGACTGGCATAACTTGAACGATTATTTCTTTGCACGATTTCGTCCGACGACTTGTAATGTAGTAGTGTGAATTGGCATATCATGATATGAAGAACACACGCGGTACTAATGAAAGCATTCGAGTGACCGCATTAGGAAACCGATGCTTATTGAATGTGCTCGAATCACCCCCGCATTGTCTGTAATTTGGTACATCGTGGTGCCTGCATCACAGTATGAAAGGATATTATGTACTTATGCATCATTCAATTATCATCTTTTTATGCAATTCTATTGACGTAATGTTTTATGTATTTATCATCGGCCATGATAAGGGGTGTTGATGAATACGCACAGGCAACAAATAAATAGAGGTGCAAAACGGATATTCGAATATTCGATCGAACGTTTGGTATTCGAAGGTCAAAACGGTAATTAAATAGTAGATGTGTTTGTTGAATAAATATAATAATAACTGGTGCCTCTGTGTGGTGTATAAACTTACGTTGTCTTGTTTGTACAACAATTGGGGGGCTCCTAACTGCTTGAGGTGTTTATGTGATGATAATACACTATACAACGCATCATTTGTCAATTAGGGCAGTGATCGGGTACTATCAAACAGTCAAAACAGTCCCAGTCAGTTTTACAAAACTAATAAGACAAGTTACATCGAAACAGTTTCAATATTTTCGGTGAACACTTATATGACCAGACCAATTGGGACATAGGAATCGGCCATTCCACCTAATTGTTTTTGGCGTCAATTAGTTGTAATATGATTATTCAATTCATTGTGACGATGATAATGCGATGTAAACTCCGCAAACTCTTTCCGTGTTTCAATATATCGTCATGCTATTGAAACGTTCCTGCTTGTTTAAGCTTTAAGGACATATGCGAATGAGCGCCAAATAAAACTTGATAACTATCAGTCGATAGCAAAGCTCAAATAATCAGTGCCATAACCATCCAAGGAACGTGCTATCTGTTGTAAATGCATCTCTGAAAGGATAAAATATATAAATGTATTCTTAATTAATAAGATACATGAATATGCCCCCCTGACTGTTATCCGAACATACAAGCATGGTTATATGTATGTTATGATTTGGTCTTGTAGCGTTGTTGTCTTGGTTGCATTGATCATGTTGCCTTTCAACAGCGTATTTGTAACAATTGAGGCGAATGGGCTTATCACTGTATTTGTATTGGTTATATGATATGCTCAGTGTTTGCCTGATGCATATATCTACTAAGTTTCCAAACTGTCCATTTGCGTTCACAAACATGCATTTTGATGAGTCCAAAAGCACGGATTTAGTCTTTCAACCAATTACGAACACCAAAGGTTCTGATGATTGAATCAGAATTAACATTAGCAAGCAAAGACATAAGTACACCAGTAGATAACCATAAAACACGAGGCGATTGTCCGTCTTTCATTCACTTCGAAGTGTGTTGTATTTTACACCATGGTGGCACCATGATTATCAGAGTTGAGTCATTGTTTTCAATTAAATACAAGACATTAATGTTTTTGATGGAAATTCTTCACTATTTGCTTACCAAGATTTTGGGGCACTTCGACTTAATTTACATTTTCTTATAAAAATAAACTGAAATCCAATGACTCATGTATTAATAATGAATTACATGCTTTCAAATACTCTAATACACAAAGCATGGTGTAATAAGATATCTCATTCGAAAACATGCTTCGTGTCAAAACCACAATTCTCGTCTCCGAAAATCTTGATTAAATACATGTCAAGCTTATTGCGATAGGAAAAAAATAGAAGATTGTTCTATACAAAAAAAATTGTTGATGTGTTTATTAAAGTGTATGGCCTGTCCTAAAACAATAATATAGCAAAATATATTAGGGAATATTTTATAGGTCGAATCAATACACTTACAAAACAGAAGGAACTGATTGGCTTTAAAAAGACGGTTGTTTCACTGCGGACAAATCAAGGCAGAAGTATGTTGTGATTGTTACACAAAGCCCGCGTGAGAAGAAAAGAATGTGATAAATATAGTTATGTTTATGTAGAGAATTTGGTGCGACATTCAAACAGTTTGGACATGAAGACAGCGCAAAGGATGTTGAATGCGTGTTTTGAAACCAAGTATACAACGTTAGTACCCCTTTGCCGTTCTTTAGGAAGCGCTAATTAAAGAACACGGTGTTATAGATTTACTATCTGCGTTTTAACGACCTACTTCAACATATGTTAATGGGTTTCTATTCCCCCAACGTAGAACGTTTTCCAAATACTGTGTGTCTTTAATTTAATTTTTTTTTAGCTGTTACAACGTTTTAATATTAAAAAAATAACACCGCTAATATACAACTAAGCGCAAAAGGAATAATTTGGACAAAATCACTTCAACATATGTACCTCATTGAGGTTTTACTTAGCTTATAGTGGACATGCCAATGTGATACCTACATTACCATGACGATATGTATATAGTGGTTTGTCTTGTAGAAGTGTGTCTTCTTATTGATGTTTGTGTTGACATTGAACATTGTGCCCTAAACATCATTCTGGTTATGCTTTTGGTTACTAAAAGTCCCGTGTGTTTATGAGAACACTATTAAATTTGTTCGTATTTGTCGACTATATGATATACGTGTAGATGATCGCATCTCAAAACATCGTTTGATAGGGGGAAGATAAAAGAAATCATGAATCAGCAACATTTGATCGGTCGAAACAGGCAGAGCATTCAGTTCTTCAACACCACGAATACCCGATCTACCTTATTCATTGCCCGTTACTTGAAGTATGTTGCTTGGCGACTGTTCTAAGCGATCATAACACTGAATGTATGATCCTCATAAAACATAAATTAATTGTTTATGATTCGTAACATCGAAATATCAAGAACAAAATGGCTAATAAGAATATTCAAAATGTAAATTTTCAACCTACACAGCCATATTTTTTTTTGGTGGGGGGGGGCGGAAACAAACAAGATTTATTAGCACTTAGGATACGAAGGTAATTGTAGATTTCGTCATGTTTCGTCAAAAACTCCCAAATTAGCATGTCTCGTATTTAACATCAAGTTCAATATGTCGCTATTGATATGTAAGATACAAACGCCTTTTGAAAGGAAATCCTTTTGTTCAAGAGGATTCATAAAAAAAAGATTGAAGTAGTCCAATAACATCGAGTTCTGATTGTATATTTTAAGAAAATCCATTTTAAAAACAGATGGTTGTATAAATTGTAACAAACCTCATTACGTTATCTTGTAACCTGTTAAGTGTAGCAACGGTTTGAATCAGAAAATCAAAATCTTCTAATACGAACTTTGCTTTTTAACGGAAAACATGCTATTTGAGAGCTTTTTTAAGATTATCTTTTACTCAGCTTGTGTTCCGGTGATTTGGAAAGAGTGGGACCTCTAAGACATTTGTGTCACAATAAGCTGGGTCTTAAGATGGGACCTGTGGCATTAGGTTCAGTTCACACAGAGAACGTGACAATAGTAGAGTTTACTTTCGTTAAATATGGACGTCATTGCATTGTTTGTGTTGATAACAAGGACAAACAACCTCTTGTGTAGTGTCATCATTTTGTAAGGTAGGGTAATACACAAAGTCTGAAAAGGATATGATAGTCATAGTCCTATAGGTTTTTTTATTTTATTAATGGTTTCGTAAAAGAAACTATGAAAATAGGGCACTGCCTTGGGGAACCGGAATGCCCTTTAAAAAAAAGCCCCAAGGGGTTTTTCAACAATAATAAACTGCTAATGCGTACAAGTGTTCAGAGGTAAACAAGGTAAAAAGCAAAATGATTATCATAGTTCATAACCACTACTACGGACTATGCCACACAAGATAGTTTGGCCAAACATTCTGACCCCTAATAATAGTTGGTTCCTGAATCTAAGGTCAAAAAATGGACGGTGGTCTGAGAGACTAACACTCTGTATGTTACGACCGTCATACTCATTGATACATGCTTGGTCTCTGACATACGATTCGCATTAAATGTAACTTCAAAAACAAATCACTAAACAAAATACTATAATACTATAAAGTAATAGAAAACACACGGACAAGTCCAGTCACAACAGATCATGTTTTAAGGCGAATGGATCGAGTGTCAACACAAACATCAATCATGAGTCACACTCACTAAAAAACATAAAACACAGTTATAAAACATATCTTAATGGTAATAAAAAGAAACTGGACTTGGACATGGCTAGAAAACCTCAATCATGTCATTGTTTATATGATGTTGTCGCCAAATCATAACTATTGCGCTATGTTGTAATATGCAGAGTCTATAGAAGTGAGAAGGTATAAACACTTCTTTTTAGGTTGAGAATAACAAAATTCACAAAAAATCAAAACAAAAAACCTATATTACATGTTCAATGGCGTGCTGAGATCTACAAGTATATATTGTGAATTGTTCGATAGCTACTTGAGACATTTTTACCAGTAGTCGAAACTGTGCCAAAACTTTTGCGTCGTTTTCTATATGTAAAATATATTTCTAACAAGATATATAATAGTAGGAAGTAAAAAACTAGGGGAATTGTCTTTAACCTCAGAACAGAAACCTCATTCAAACGTTTAATTAGTATATGTCACAATTAGCTTTAAATAAAAAATTATCAATTAACACTGTCTGGTAAGTTCTCTTACCCAATTGGTTAAATGTGTTCAATTCAAAAAAGTGTCAACAGTCTGAAAGTTCACACGAATAGCAATGTTAAAACTTCCAAATCCATTCTATTTTAAATACAAACATTGGTTGCCATGATTTCTGCCTTTTTTAGAGTGTCTTTAATTGAGGTCTATGCATTATCTCGCTTTGATGGTTGCTATAATAAGTTTGTTGTGTAAATCAAGTACACCCCCCAAAACCTTCGCAATGACGGACCAGACTCTTAAATAGATATAATTGAATACAACATGTATACTTTTTTCTATACGAATTATCCCATGTGACATTAAAAAATGTACTTGAGCGGAATGTCTTTTTTAAATTTACTCACTCAGTGAATGATACTTAAAACATTATGATGTGTTTTTTTGTGTTGCTCAAATTTTGCATGAAATAAATAAGCATTTCATATGACATATATGAAATAGGGAAGAGATGTCAAGGATAGTTTTATCGTGTTGCGGATTGATTTGGACAGGATCACAGTAGCATTCGATTTTCAAGATCTTAATACGGCAACAATGTTTCAACTTTATAATTTATCGACAATTCAATAAGACATTTGGTTGGCAAGAGAAAGAGACACCATCAATGACTACGATGCTTTTAATACCTCTTCTTTATCAAATATTTGGAATATGTTAACGGAGGTTTTATTAATAAGGACTGGCAATTATCATAATCACATTTGTAATACATCTTCCGGGAAACCAATTACCCGTAGCTGCTTCTATCATTGGTTATTTTGAACTGCCGTTATGATGGTGGTTTAACATTGATATAAAAATCCTACGTCCATCGTAGTTTGATGAATTCATTTGGAGCGAATAACAATGTCAGGGTATGCTTAACCATAACTGATTTGAAAATAGGAAGGCAGGGAGACTATTACAAAAGGCTTTGCCTTATAGATCATCACTTGTGTCAGTGAATCACATAGGACTCTGCAACGGGAGTCACCCTGTTATAGTCCAAAATATATGACACACGAAGGTGTTTAACCAAAGTTTTTAATTATTACTTTGTTCGGTTGAATCAATTGAACATTATGGTATAGATTTTACATTGAAACACCTCATACACAATTGCACGGTATGCAGCCAATGTGTGGATCTTAGGGAATTGGGAAAGCATTTAATAAATGCAATATAAAAATTATCTATCCAGAAGAAATGAAAATCTTAGAATATTCTTACCCATACTATTTGGATTGATTGTAAGTATCTTTAATTATCCTATAAGTTCGTTTGGAAAATTTACCCACATACGCGAGTATAAAAATCGAAGGCGAGAGGCTACAATCAAAAATGAAAAAAAATTAAAAAATAAAAAACAAAAAAAAAAAGTCCTTTCTCGTATCTCAAATTGGCGAGAGACCACGAAAGATAATAACCGTAGCCAGGTTGTGATATATACACCAACTAATTATGGTGCTAATCTGTCGAGCCAACATCATACTCAGCTTCCAAAAACAAGCTTGTGCTCTCACAACTACCAAGTTATAAACAGATGGGTATAAAGGAAAATAGATGAACATTGTTAAACTAATGAATCACAATAAGATAATACTGTTGAAAACACTTTTTTAGCATCAAACAGGAACAGAAATCTGACGTTTCTTATTCATTCCAATTAATGGAGAAGAGGTGTTTTCGACCTTTGATTAATATCTTCAAATTTGAGTCGTGCTGCAGTGACAAACGCCATTTAAAGGCAACAAGTCCTCCTTTGTGAATTTGGTATTGATTGAATGCTATTAAAAGTCGACCAAAATATCTTAAAACTTCGGTCAGTATATTTCTTGTAAAGGCAGTTTTTCTCAATGTTTTAGAAGTTGTTTACAGATAGTGTATTTTAAAAGCATCTACTTTTTCAATAAAACCATTTGCACGTCCAAGCAAGTGTTTGAATATGTTTAATTGATGTTTCCGACGGAAAATGTGCGTTTTCACACGAAAATATTTTTTTAATGAACGATCATTTTCCACCGGCTTCTTATTCAGGAGATATGAGACATTGAGATCTTGTGGCACTCAAAAAGTATTGAGTAAAAAAACACAATGAACAGTGTCACACTGCCTGGTAAGGTATGGGTACAATGACATCCAAACTCTGATGATAAGTGTACCATCATTAAAAAAATCATAAGTTACTCAGAGCGGAAATGAAAGACAGGAAGCCGTCGCGACCGATTTTTTTTCATATTTGGTAAGTGTATGTATTGTTTGCTAATGTCAACCGTTTTCAATCAATCAAAAACTATTTGGTATTTGGTTCGTCATTATTTGTAGAGACAGAAATAACTGGTTTTGAGACCGTGCCCAATTTTCGAAACTTCTTAAGTCCTTTATAACAGAGGTTAAGCTAATCTCACTATTTTTTTTGTTTATTAAATTGTAAGATTTTTAGAATATTATGTAAGAATAATCTGTATGATACAGAATAAACCAGTTTGTTCATTTATTAAAATCCATTTCAGTATGTATTTTGGCTAATGAACTCATAGCGACTTAAGCCTGTTAAGTAAGAGTTCGAGAAAATAGGGCCGATCTGACTTGAAACTGACTTAGCGATTATAATTTAACCCTTTGTATAGCTGAGCAGTTGCAACTGTCATGTTTGCCTCACATTTCGGTATTTATACAAACAGTTGCAAAGTCCTAATTTCAAGAAAACATTTGGCATAATACAAGTTCGATTCCACAAAAAATGTCTTACGTCCTAACGGATTAAAAAACCACAGGGGGTGCCAACCGTTTATTCGTAAATTAAACCAAAAGCATTAAATCGGATAATAAAATGCCGCTAACACTCGCGAAATGCGCACTATAAAATTAACGACGGGGATCTAGTTTTCTCTAATGAGTGCTAGTTGGAGTTTTCATATGAACTATAATGAACTTAGCATACTTTCAGAACAGTTTGAGAAATTAAACGATTTTAGAATAGTGTTCCTCAGGTTTTATAAGCTTTATAATATACATAAGGTAGCTTTCTTTGGGGATAGCTATCGAACACCAATAAAAGCGATTACATATTCTTTGCAGTCCGACATAGCTCCGCTGTATTTTAAGTTGATTGTCCAAATTGAGGACTCTAAACTATTGTTTTTAGATTACTGGTTAGCCTTGGTTATATAAAAGTATGAACGAAATAATGAAAATCCGTGATTGCATTGACCCTACACACAAGCAAAACACCAACTGTGTACTACATTTACAACTGGCACTAAATTTAACAAATAAGCCTGGTGTAAAATTAGACATTGGAAACAATCAATTCCTTGATTGTCATTTGCGCACACAGGAATACAAACATAGGCAACTGTATAGTTTAATTATCTAAGTTCGCCGTCAAAGGTGTATTAAATATCACCCTATTGTATCTTAAGTTAAATCCAGTGTTCAGGTTTTGAACTTCTTTAGAGGAGATTGTTGGAATAACGCAATCTATAAAATGTATAAAGTGCGTTTGAAAACTTGGTTTTTTCAAGAATTGAATGTAATGGTATTGGTTTGAAGAAACTATACAGATATGTAAGGAAATAGCATAGATCCGAAAGAGGCAGTCGAACACAACTCACAATATTCGATTTTTCTTCGTTCTGATAATATGTACAAGTCACATACTATTGCTCTAATTAAAACATTGGTAATGTAAGCGCTGATTGATTTACAAAGTACAATGTACAGCAAACAGTAAGTACCGATAACATAAACTGGAAAAAGTAATGCACAAGTTCGGGCGCAACAAAACACCCGAGGAGAAAGTATCATGGGAACCCTAAACATGAACAGAAGACTCAGTTCAATGGAACACTGGAAGTCTGAGTATGTATACCCACCAGGACCCTATATAATAACGTATTCGGTTCCTTAACCATAGGTCCTTAATAAAGCTACAAGAAATAACGGTGTACAAAATTGTTTTCAATTCTACTATTTGCCCATGCTGATGTATTGCCTCTGCAGATACTTCATAATGGCTTAGATTAAAACATTGTAACAGTTTTATAACACATTTGTTTCGAAATATTCTGGCATGTGGCGTCATAAACCGTCTCCTGAGCATCAACAATTTAATGCAAAACACTAACGTTCATTAGAATTGAATTTATTTCTGATTAGTGTTTCATATATTATATAACGTGCTCTGTACAATTCTTATACAATGGAAAAAGAGTCTACTTTCACAAATTATTAAGTAATTAAATAATAATAGTATGTCCGTGAGATACGTTACTTAAGGAAAACTATTTTAGTTAGGACACGAACGGTATAAGGCATACCATTCCAAAAAGCATTGGATATATCGCCACACGCCTACAATCTGACGAACATCGAAACGTATTCGCACGTACCGAGATTGCCTATGTAGTTACGAAAGTTTTTTCCAACAAATTCCAAGGTCAATAATGGAACTGTTACATCAACAATTAGAAACTCTTCTAGCGTAAGAGAACATTATCGTTGTCGGAAAATGAAAGTGGTAACTAAAGCCTGTAATTGATTATATTAAAATTTACTGTGAGTGAACTTCAAAGTTCTAGCAAGGGATACACACGGATATAATATTTCGCTGTATTAAATGGTGAGACAAATTTTAAAGTGTCTGTATACGTTACCTTGGGATAGCTGTCGTCTCAATGCTACAAAACTTCATAAACATTTCTGGAGGTGAATAATGCTTTATACACGGTAGTCCATTTAACGTAGGGAACAGGGGGGAATTGAAATTAAAGCCTAGTAGTCCTTGTTATGGATGGCATTTTGTATATTCTTGCTTACGTTGCATCTGAATGTATGTTTTTTTTCTAAAGGAAACTCAGGCATTTTGAAGTCAAACAAATGTAAATGACGAATAATTAAAATTCGAGATATAATGTGAAACTGGACAATGAAGAGTATACACTCACGATTTTTTCGTCATACCGAAATAAAAACTCTTTCCCTTTTACAACGAGTATATTATATAATAATGTTTTTAATTTTTTTTTCTTAAAAAATTCATAAATAGAGGCCCGTTAAAATAACTGTATTTTCAAAACTAATTGGACATTAAAAGGATTATGTTTTTTAGTATCGGAGGCATACAATCAAATATGATACTGATTCATAATGTCGGTATTTGAAGCTCAAGACTTATTCTTATATTTGCTTTTCGATTCATCATACACATAAGCAACAGTACGGATTTGACACAAGAAAGCTCCAACAACCTAAACAAACCATAGAATTTACATTATTGAACCTCAAATTTCTTGGTGGTGATATTTATAAAGCATACCTCTATGGACAATGCATAAGGAGCGGCGCCAACACATACCGTTGTGCGTTTATGGTTGAAGTTAAGCTTTTAAAGATGTCTCCCGTCCGCATCCGAAAAACATTTGGTATGTTAAACCAACGTCAAAAATGGCCCCGTTTAAAGGTTTGTCTGTAAAATTCCAATTGTTGAAATACTGTTTTCCAAATAATATAGTAAAATTTAACTTTTAGATTTGAATTATCGTCTTTAAGACAGTATAGCCGAACTACATGTGTCAAGTTGGTTGGTTGAATATTGTTAAAAGTTACTACTTTTACCGAAAGCTTTTCACTACGACACATAGCGACAATATCAATAAGTGTCATGTAAATATGTTTAGGACATCTCTTAGTTGAAAAGTAAAAATATCATGTAAATAAATGTATTAAAGCTGGTCACTATATCAAACATACAGACATTTGTATGGAAAAAGCGTAGTGAGGTGCTCCTTCATTAAATACTAGGTATATACTAAGTTGTGTAATGTAATTGTCTGAAAAAAGTTTTGGTAGTCTATAAATTTCATAACAAACAGGCTTTGCAGAGCACTGACTATTTCAATTAGACGAATGTAGCATCAAAATGGACTTTCTTCTACTCCGAGAGCAGTCCAATCAGATGTCTTATACTGAAAACATATCTTATTGCTTACCCGTAGTTAAAAAATTATGGATGTTATGTTGTCGTATTGCGTTAAAAAATCGACAATTAAGTATTTTAAGCCAATAAATAAAATCCTATTAAAAACTTTTAAATGAATGAGTATCGTTTGTATAATGTGTTATTTATTCAGTGTGGCAATCATATTATTGATTTGTAAAGAATACAAACTAATTTAATTTGCGATAAAATAAGAGGGACATTTTCTATGAGGAAAATAAAATCTAAAGTATGTTGGAATTCACATTATAGTATATTAATACGCTCATACCTGTTCGCTGCAGAACATAATTAGGAGGTTAGTATAAGTGATAAAAAGGCAATTGTTACGCATACGATGCTTCGCGCTATTGATATACGTAATTAACTATCATATACATTTGTATAAATTCTAGACTTTCATATGTTTCTAAATTAAAATGAATACTTTAATATCAATGAGGAACTCCTTTAACAATAAGAATGTTTTACATTACCATAAATAAGAACAGCAACCGTTTCTATAACATCTTGTTTGAAATAGACTTACAATGACTAGGCTTGACCAAGTTTTGATTATGATGTTATCATGTATAACACAAAATAAAGATTATTCAACTGACTGGTCGCATGAAACTAATTAGTTTTAATAAGTAAATTGCAACCTTTATTATACACTTCAAAATTAAAACGAAAACCTAACGCTAATTGATGCGCGTGTAAGACAAAAATCATATCAGTGTATATTCGTTGGTTAAAGTTGTAATTACGAAGACTGATATGGTTAAAACTACATAAAAACTTATTCTTAAATACCTAATATTCTGTATCTCGTTGTATATAAATAGAGGAATTGCAGGAAAAAAGTATAAGAATCTACATATGAAAACTGGTATTGAACGTTTCGCATAACATTAAAACTCTACATTAACAGATCATATTAAAATGTGACTTTCTTACATATGATGGCTGCATGGGATGTATGACTGAGAGATGATAGCATTATACAAACTGTCAAAGTAGAGCAAACGCGAAACGAAGTAGATGATAGACTTTATTGTTTTTTAGAAATAAGAAGATATAGGGATATCTGTTAAGGTGATGAAACACACAAAAACGATGTACTTTCCGTCTTCCACTTTGCGTTACGAAAGATGAGGACAGCAATACAAAAACTGAGTAACATGGAAAACCGCGCCTGCTATGGCGTGTAATGACTTTAAACGTAATCGTTTATTCAAGGAACCTGCAGTGTTGACAAGACAGAGATAAGTAAAATATTCATCATTAAACTGTGAAGACTATTAGCGAGGAAAACCACTAGCAAATGGGTTATAATGCGTAAACTTTTTTAAGTTGACAAGAGCGCGTTTGTTGGTTTTTGCAAATTTACACCATTAGCAGGACAAAACCACTCGAAACTGTATTTATAATAAACGGTCTGATGCTCCGCAGTATGAACTATGTACATTTTGCATAAAAACATCTTTGATAGTGAAAAATATATCTAAAAACACATAAGAGAACAATATGAAGCTATTTCAAACCTTAAGTGACGGTACCTTAGTAACAGGTGTGATTGCCATTTAATGTTTTAAGCAAATTAACGCCGAAATGCATCCTTTTAAAAAAAACACTTGACGCGGAAGCGGAGTGAAAACTAGGCTTTGACAAAGGCACCTTGATGTAAAATGGTATAAAAACACGGCTACGGAGATTAAATCAATGACTTCAGTTCCATACTAGTGCAGTATGGTGAATACTGAGAATCAGAAACTAATACAAAAGAAAAGGTTAAGGATTACTGTTGATGTCCTCCAAACTGACACGAAATATAATTATGATATCAATATCATGAATGGATACAATTTGCCCATACTGTGTCAGTCCGCAAATTATCAATTGTAATGATCTGTCAACAAACAAAAAACAGCTAGTCAACCGTGTCATACCTAGGAGACTTTTGCAGTCCAAAAAAGTTTAATTAGCTGTCGTATTACCTTATTAACGAAAATACACCTGAGTTCATGTTATTAAATAGACCCAATTGTTTCTTGCAATGCATTCCTAATCGAATACCAAATACTGCTAATCGGATAGAGTATGACCAGAAAATGAAATCCAAACTTGAAATTTGAAATGCTTCTTTGAATTCAAATTAACGGAAAGAGTGTGTATTTTCGGTCACATGTACTACAAAGTTTTAGAATTATGTATTGTTCATTCGCCATTGTATGTTATTACCTTTAAACACAGGGTTGACATTGGCTACTTTCGCATATCGCTGTTAATGGAATGTGAAACGCAATGTCAATGTACTACCGTTCCTATGAATTTGAATTTCTATAAAGCTTTAATAACATTCACATTCAAAACTTTGACATACGTCAATGTCAAACACTATAACAAAAATTCCGTCGTCATTGCAAGTATAAAATAATAGCTTAGAATAAAAAATATTTCACAAACATTAATTTCATGGTACATAATATGTAACTAATACATCGTTTATGAATGATAGAACTATCAAAAGCCATATAAGCTGAAGTCTGCAGTTAATACAGTGTTGATTTGTTTTATCAGTATATATAATATTAACTCTGAGCTTGAAGGAATAGTTTAAACCTAAATGGCAACAGATAATATTTCAGAAGTTCATAAACGTTTTTATAGCCAATTCTAATCAGAATAGACCTGTTTAACCAAGACATAGTCAAACATAGGCTATAAAACAAAAATATAAACCGTATTACTTAGAGTTACTTTGTGTTTACAGAACGCCAATAGAGTATATTTCTTCATTACTTCCAAACAAGTTTTCGTATCTGTGTTTGGTCCAAAACACAACACGAAGTTAAACCATACTTGCCTCAAAATTGAAAAATCTAGAATTATTCTTTCTATACCATATCACTATTTGGTCGTTTTAACAAACGTGAGAAATGCGTATGGTTAAATTGTGTCAGATAATACTAGAATCGTAGAAAAGAAAAGGCTATTTGGCATAATTTTACGTCAATCTCACATGAGCGTCTGTTAAAAGACTTGTACACGTTCATCTGCGTACATTATGGTAGATCTGACTAAAGTCGTTTGTTTTGTCAATAAATGCAGATAAGTACAAAAAAAACAAATGCTTGTGAAATAATGTTGATATTAGGAGTTGCACGCAAAAACATGTACAAAATACACACTTTACATACAAATAATACGATTAAACAATAGTGACACGTCTAGTAGCCGTAAAGGGAAACGAAACATGTGTAGGGGACAATTAATACCAAAAACAGACAAGTGAGCAAGAGACAAATAAACATATACAATACCATGACATAAATTCTAACACACACACAGACTATACACAAAGTTGCCTTATAATTACGAGCTTCACTAGAGTTCGAGTTACTGAATGCTAAAATAATGATCATCTGCTCTATTTGTCCCGACACTGCTAATACTATTCCAAAAAATATCAATATCAGTCTCATTCAGACTTCGCCACTTGAGAAAACAATTATAATAAAGTTAATAATAAAGCATATAACAAATATAAAAATAAGTGTCAATTGGTCAAACGACCGAATACAAAAATCACATACAAACGAATGAATGTGCGAATAGTCATAAAACAAACTTTCCGACATATCCGCAAACAAGGTTTAAAAATAGTTCTTCAATAATACATTCAAGTATCATGTACAAACTTGTAGAACATAATGTGAAAATACTACATCAATAAACCATTATTAAATTGTGTTTATTATTTATATCTACGCCCCGATATAAAACGAAATGATGAATCGTACAATTTTCTTACAAAACAGTACCAAAGATACATTTCAATCGTCAAACAAAAACGTGTTGTGTAGACTCAGTAGCTCAATAAACGGGAGAACGGCATTAAGGACTAAATTATTATATCAATAAAAGAATAATTAAGCAAAGTCAATGGAAGCTCCGATTAGCGTAATCTTTGCTCTCAGCGTAGGAGAATAGAGAACTATTGCGGACACTTAAAATAAAAAGGGTATAAAGTGTTGAAATTAATGGAATAATGTTGTCGAAAAGGGTTGAGGTCAATTAGTTGTCGAAAGAGTTCAGGTCACATGATTTTCATCTCCAATAAATCTTTATAAATATTCTGTAGACATACTTGTATTATGTAAAAAACCCGGATATACCATCGGTTCGAATAAGAATGTACAGGTCATTTAGTCGATCAGAATCTTGTTAGAGGAAGCATTTGAATTGTGAAGGTAGCTCTTGAGAATATCGCCGTATACCCCCTTAAAAGAGTGAGGGTTACAACAATAATAATCGGAGCTTTATTACTGGACATTTATTTAAAGAGTATATCGGGAACGAATTCATTCACATCCACTCCAACATGAACTGGTCATTAGCGTCAAACCGGGACGTTTTCCAATCGCCTCATTAGTTTCGTGTGTAAACATTTGTTCTGGATCGTAGATCAATCTACGATTAATGTACTTGATTTGTAAGAATATTGTATTGTCATTAAACCAAAACGTTTACCTTTCATTATCAGTTTGCTCGGTTTGAATTCACAATACAGCAGACATGACTTTGGCTATTATGTTTTAAACCCTTCCTCTTCGGGTTCATCACATCTTTACAACTGGTGTTTAACTAAATTAGATCAGAATAGACTACAAAGACAACAGCTTCTAATTTGAAATTATGTGACAGCAGGAACATGTTAAAACGGTATAATTACCATAGTCTTAGAATATTGAGGCTAAGTATTAAAAATAATTGATTAATGGTAACTTATGCAAGTTTATATAGACATACTGACGAGGATCCATAACCATTAACAAGTTTTCTTAGTCACCATCACAATGAATTCATATTTCTTCTAGTTACATTTAATGCATCTAATGAAAAGTTTGAATAGTTTGATTTTTACTCTTGAACGTCGATGTCTGGGTGTTGAATAATCGCAATGTACTTTGGATCCGTATACGTCGTTTTGGAAGAAGACTTGGCAAATTGTATTCAACGAAAATGGCAAACAAATGTAAGATAAACCATCCATAAATTCCGTCTAAAACATCCGATCTGTGTTTCGTCCACGTTCTATTTACGTTTTAGGACATGTATAGACAAATGATGAAATAAACTTGATATCAAATATTTGTGGGAGGGTGCATATTTGAAACTGAATTGGTGCTGTCTGAGATGAATTAAACGGCAAATTAAAGGCATGCGTTCTAGTATCCGAGTTCCGTCATTATACTAAGAAGATAGTGTCGAAAAGCAGAAAAAACTTCTTCAAGAAAAGCAGTTTATAAAACCCTATTTTATTTTATATTCGGTGAAACACTTTAAGGCATACGTTTATCTTAAACTTGTTGTAATCGATTGACCAATTCCAATGATATTTTGTCCAGTGTATACCGAGGGGTGAAAGCGAAAAGGTTCTAAGTGACATTAAATAAAGAAGCAGATAGAACCTTTTCGCTTTTACCCCTCGATACGTTTTCACCAGCTTCTTTATGATTTTATAATAACTTCGAAACATTAGTCAAAAGACGCCATGCTGTTGCTACTTCAAATGTTATGTATCTGGTAAGGGTATTTGTGTTATCACTATTCGGGTCAGTTCACTGTGAGGCATGGGCCCGTAGTGCAACTTGCAATGGTTGACAGTTCGGCCTTTCTGAACATAATATGAAGAATTGTCTTATTAAACAGGGTATGAAACATGAAATGTTAATAGTTATTTTAAATCTACAGGACCGTCTGGTCTTATAGCGCGAATGGCTGATGGCGTTTATTTGTACATAATGATTGCATTTAAGTTATTCTCTCGTGAACATACAACTCGTTTCTTCAATATTAATACGCTAAATGCATACGTGGTGGATGCTACTAAATCAAATGTATTAAAACAAGATATATCTCCTTATAGAAAGGTGTGTTTGTTTGAGTGACTCACAAGGACTCATCAAAAGGTTATCACTAAGGTTTTTATTAAAAAATGGGAAAAGCATGATATACACATATATTGACGCCCCGCATCTGACATTTATAGTTGCTTCAATTAATTAAGTACTCATACAATGTTCCCCATACTTAATATTAAAGCCTTCACCTATCGGGGAGAACGAATGAAATTAGTTGATGTAGTATACTTAATATAATCTCTGGTACAGAGGGTGTAAAAAAACTGGCACTCACGATTTCATCGCATGTCTGTCTATTCTCAAGCGATAATTGAAGAATAGTGGGTATAACAAACTTACAAAACGTAAAATGAAAAGTAAACATGATATAGTGCACTTCTTTAAATGTATGAATTATTTTGAATATGACTGTAGTATAATGTGATTATCTCACACATTCCACTTTACCGAATTATCCCAACGGAGATGTATGCAAATGATCATGAAAAAGTTTTGGGGGGGGGGGAAAACCTTATTAGATCAGCGAAAGCATCATCAATGCGTCTGTGCGAAGGAGATACTATGGAAACCCGACCAAGCATGTTGCCTTTACTTCTATTACGGACAACTGTACTTTGTATGAAGCTGCCAAGCCATGTATCACTTTTTGCAAACGTAAAGGCCATGACAAGTAACGATATATATAGCG
Source organism: Mya arenaria (assembly GCF_026914265.1). NCBI lineage: Eukaryota > Metazoa > Mollusca > Bivalvia > Myida > Myidae > Mya > Mya arenaria. Next base: position 48,351,657 of record NC_069133.1, on the reverse strand, counting down.
ATTTTTTATTTATGTTTTTAAATAAAACTTCCGCCAAAACAGATAACAACTCGACCACACCCTTGGGCTGAGGTGACTAAATTTACTCCTTACGTCCGTGAAATAAAGCTTGTATATATAACACATTATTTTATAAAACGGCCGATATCGATCTATGTAAAACTATAATTGTTATACAAGCGTGTTGTTCAAAAAACCATCACTATCTTCTGCAGCTGTTACCAAAGAGGTTAGACAAACGGCCTTGAATGTTTGAACACCAATTCTTCTCTAGAGTAAGTCCTTGTGGTCCATGAATAATCTATGTTTGTCATAAGCGATGGAAGAACTAGAGGAAGTCTTGAGAACATAGTATGGGCTTTGAGCGAAGTTCATCAAAATATTAAATTTCATGTAAAGTTTCGGCTATAGGTCATAATGAAGAGAGTAATAAAAAAAAATATCAAATATTGAGTCTGGAATCAACAGGTTCCCATTTAGTTGCATGAAAACCGTATAAGCCTTATACGGTTTTCAGGGAACATAAACTGGGACCTAGTTTGATTATCTTTATTGGCGGTGCAGCTAGTGGTAACCAGAAATACAAAAATTACCTTTGTTCTTCATAGAAAAAAACAATCAATTGCAGTCATACAAAAAAGAAGTCCAAAAACAAGTAGAAACGCTTGCTTAGGGCGCAAGGTAAGGCCCAAACGGACGCTGAAGGGGACACAAATTACTAATACAAATACACACCTGCATCTCCACAAAACAGACCTACAGATTACAAGATAGCTTCACGGATAAATGATAGGATTACCTCACTCGGAACGTTCAGTGAATGTCGAGTGTAACTGGACACAAGTCTACTAGCCGGGAAAAATAATTTCATAAGCCAACAAACAATTAACACGACACTTTCCGATAAGGTATACAAATGAATTAAATGTTAAGCCGACGCGCATTAAAACATCAGTGCAATGGTTAGTCATACATTTCAGGACAACAGAAGAAAACCTATTTTAACTGTTAAAACTAGTGTTCACGTTGTTAAATATTGAACCACGTTGATTTAAAGATAATCCAAATCATAAAAACTTTATGGTCCCGATTCAAATTTATTTCACAATGCCTTGTAATACTTGTTTTACTTTCTTTTGATGTAGAGAGAAACTTTTGTTATATAATTTCCAATTACTCGATTTCTGTGATTGTGTATTAAAATGAAAATAAATGAAAGTTAATATTATGATATGTAATATCAAAAACAAACATGTTGTACATTCGTGTTCAAACTTTCAAAGTTGTGGGCGTCTCATGATCGGCAAACCCTCGAGAAAATGATAGAGTTTGTAGCGTTATGTTTACCAAATAAATTGCGCCCCCAAACCTCAATACACTAAGGGAAATAAAACAAAATGCATTCGAATGACTTATGCAATCAGTCTGTGTTTGGACATTGGGAGTGTTAGTTCCCGTAGCTTTTGTGGTCATTGCCTGTGTCCTAAACAGGGTTTATTGAGAATTCTCGACACTTACTGGGCTGTCCTGTAGTTTTTCATCGAATTGATTGCTATAATAAAGCGACATATAAAAGTCGCACCAAACACAGTGTATGTTGCGTTCACTGATATCAATAACCACGGACGCTATATATTAAATGTACATAAATAGCATTCAAGCATAATCTTCTGCGCTTATAGAGCCCTGACAGTATCCGGCTTTGAAACCATAATAAATTTTACGACAAGATGGTTGCCCGCGCAAAATGGAATGTACTGTCTAGTTGAAGCAGACTGCCTTGCAATCAACATCTCAATGTTTGGCAATGCATTAATAGTTGTTATATCGTCTGTTTTATTAGTTCGTTTATATTTCTAAGAATGGGTTGCGGAAAGCAATGAATGGAGCGTTATTAAAGCTTAAACCAGAGTGAAGTTTATGTTAACCTTTAATATAGAAATGTGTTGTGAAAAACACTTAATAACGATCAACCAATTACAAAAATATCAAGAAGGACAATTGACATTAAGACATAACATACAACTTAATATATTTTGTAGAGATTGTTCCAGTATACAGCACTATTAAATGCGTTCAAAAACACGTAAAACAGATTTCACCCTTGTTAATGCTTTTCCTGACTTCGTCTCTTAATAGGATTTCAATTAGGACCTTGCGAGGCGGAAAATTAAAACCAAACTAAACACTCAAAATATTGATGAAATGTATATTTAAAGAACTATGATCACGAGTTTCTTAAAACTGTTATTGATTTAGCTATTCCTGTGTTTTCTGAAAATATATCAGTTTATATTGCAATACAAGTTTGGACAAAAATAACTGAAACAGATAGATGCGTTCAATGTATCCCGAACCTAATGAATGAAAATAATATCCACTATCATGAAACACATTGATACTAGTCACATGCAAATACGAACAAAGATACAAGTATACTTATTGCTTATTATCTTTCCCTTTATGGACGGTATTTCAATTTGCTTGTTTTTATCTTTTCAAACAGTAGTAAGTTTTGAAAAGACGTTAGTCTGATCCTCTTGGCCTTGGTCTGTTTTAAACGAATAAAGGAATAAAGATTTCATTATCGATTACAATATCGTTTTTCCAGTGCTGATATAGAGTACAAATTCACTGAAAGAACAACAACAAGAGCTTTTTTAGAATCTAAACATCATATCCGATCCCTAAATATAAAATAAAATAAATCGATTTCATTAAATATATCAATAGTAAGGGTTGTTTTTTCCATTAGTTTTTCGAAACAGCTGAAAACACTTAAAATGGTTGGTGACGTCATTCATCTAAATAGTTCATGAGTCATTTCTTAAACATATAGTGACGACATGATGAATATAGTTTTGTATGAAATGAAAAATAATATATCATGGAAATGAATTCTTTATTATAAACCTTATCAAATAAAAACAAATAAATTAACGTCTGCCTTTGGAATATTACTAACAAATGATAAGTGTTTCAATTAAAAGTATTTTACAATATCGGAAGGATATTATAATAACATGTGTAATACAGAAAATACGTTGATGGATATATTAAATGTGAAAACGAGGTCTTGTAAACCAACAGGTATATAAAATAACTACGAAAACTCTACATCTTGAAAAGTCAAACGTTGTGTTCTGAAAATTTGACGTCCTTGCCACTATCTCTTGCACTTTTTTAGAACACAATTATTGAACTGTTGTAAGAAGTCAGGAAAAAGAACACTTAACTATTAAATGAGGTTAGTCGTGATGTATATCTCAGGAATAAATTCTTGTCAAAAACTCAGACGCAAAACATCTCAATATTGACATAAAAATGCAATATTCACTTTATTTTTCAATCTTGCATTCAGGATATCATTCTAAGAAGAATTATGACATATCAGTTACTGAGTTTGCTTAAGACAGTTGTTTTTTTCGTGCATAATGAAGTCCGAGCGGTCTAATGCACGCAAAGAGAGGTTTATTACCGGACCGGCTATGTCTTTAACGGAATGTTTCAAGATTTAAAAGGATTGTTTGGACAAACGCGAATCAAAATTAAGACAATCTTTCTTTTAACTAAGTATCTCTAAAACTGTTTATTCATGCATTTTCGCGCCCGTTTTAAAAGTGATAGAATTAGAATTAAAATATTATATTACACAATCTGCATGAACACCGTCAGCTCAAACGTTACATAATAATAGGTAGATGTTGCTTATACGTTTTAATGCAAGGCAAATGTTATATCTATAAAAAGTGACCGATTGCTTTATTGGCAACGTTGAATTTGTAATGTACACGTGAAGTAGGATTGGAGACACTAATACTCAGACTTAGACTATCACGACGTGTTTTGTATTACATTGTTAATAATATTACAATATATTTTGAAGCACGAACAAAGGGAATATTATGAGATTGCTTGCAGAACAGGCACATGGATATGGTATACCACGACCGAAATGACAAAGTGAAAAAAAAATCATAGTTATGATTAAAATGTGTTGGATGGGAAGAAAAAAAGCCGGCGCAAGGTGTACAGTAATAACGAAAGTTCAATTTCAATGAGTTGGATATTGAGTAAATGTGGTTAATGTAGTAAGGCCGTGCATGGTATTTAAATTGCATTTTTCTCATAAAAGTATTGTTTAGGCTATTCTTTTGGCCACAAAAGGATGATAGCAATCAACTGATCTTTAATAGTTAAAACTGTCTGTCTGACATGCACGGTTACAAAACTCTGCAGGAGATAAATTATTATATATGAACAAAGTAACACATGAAAGGGAAACTTGAAGGTTACTTAAAATTTAATGAAGTTTAGTTAAATTTGTTTCTTGCAAAGAGATTTTTGATTAAAAAGGCAATAACAAAATGTGTTGAAGTGGTTAAAATAGCTGTTAGGTGTGTACAGGTTATTCAAGTGTATTTTAGGACGAATTATGGAACAAATCAAGCACGGCGTCAGTGCTCCTGATGCCAAAGCAACATCAAAAGCGGAAAGCCTAGTTGAAAGCCAGCTTGGCAGATTAAGACACCAACATCAGTTGCGGAAAGCATACACTATAAGAATATAACATAGCTACAGCAGAAACCAAAGAAATACAGCAAAAACGCAAGTCAAAATATTTTTCGAAACTACCTTTTTAGCATGGTTTAAATAAAAGTAAGATTTCAACAAAACGCCGGGGAGATTTTTTTTTTAAATTTTAAAGTTCAGTCGCAATATACCCATCCAGCATTAAGATGGTATTGATGCCATCTTATACTGTCACATCCAGCTGACGTCGTATTGCAAAAGTTTTGCTGGATAGTGTCAATCCAGTGACGTAATTATCTGCAACAAGTGTGGCTGGCAATATTCTGCTGTTATCAAATGAGTTGCCTTTTCAAGGCCTCCGAACTTTTAAGTCTATTCTGAACATAAAGGAGTAATATGCCAAGGACATTACAGCATTTGGACATTGAAGTAATTGAAAACTCGATAACCAAAAACAGACTGCATCAACAGTAGAAGAAAAGAGAGAGCACTAATGATTTTGAAATACCGTATTTGGTTCAAATTCTTGTAAAAAAAACCTGCTAATGGGAAGACTGCATATAGTGCCAAGCCACAACAGGAACACAGGACTTTACTGAATTTCAAAGGGTAATTCATCTAAGATAAATACCAAATAAATGTATGATGTGTCTGTACTATTATAATTATTACGAGTATTTATATGTTTTTGATAAGTCAATGATAAGACAACCATCTGCTTTTTGAAAAAAAAACATGAAAGAAGACAATTTTCACTTCAACAGTCCATTACTCTGTTGTTGCATATTTTCTCTGAATTTAAAGAGAGGTCTTTGAAATTAGTACCGAATATATCAGAATATTCAGTATACATCGAGTGCGGGGTGGACAATAAATTGACATAATGAACTGCCTTTACCGTCGAAGGCATGTTCAATGGGGCTCGGAAAAGTTTCCTGCATTTAGCAAGGAATTCATTTGTTCAGTCGGACATACAAGTGTAAACTAAGCAGTAAATAGGCACTTAGATAAATAACATAATTATTGGACAATCTATGAGAGTTTTTCTCTGTGTGGCTTTGGTTAAACAAGTTTAGATTTATGACATTTGGACAAGTGTTCTCTCTTCGAGAGTTGTGTTGAAGCAAATCGACTTCAATCGAATACTCTAATCTAATAATTCATTGATCGAATTGTATAAAATTAATCGTTTAAAATATTCGTTTAGAGTTTTCAGCCGGTTTTCGCGCATCAAAACCAAAACTGCAAGGACAGCCTTAGTTTCAGACTCCACTGTTGTAAGTGTATTGTATGCCAGAACAAGCACGAAACAGACGCAACAAGTTGTTTCGAGATACATGGAAGTGGATTAGAAGGAATGTCACCAGTAGTCCAGCAATACCGTAAAGACCGTCACTGGAACCTTTAGCTGATCCAGAACTGAATTCGCTATCTTAAATTTGTATTTTAATAAAACAACAATGAAAAATTACAGGGACAAGGCTAGTAGTAGAGAATTTGGAAAATAAAAACCTGTAAATGAAGAAAAACTGCAAACATCCATAATAAATAGCACAATTTAACACCACAGCACATAGTCCACACTATGCCTCTACAAACTGTCTAGTTAAAAACGAAAATATGTCATATAATCTTGTCCCTAAAGTTAGGAAGAAAAAGATATATTTATAGAATCGGATCCAACCATACTAATGACTCCTAGTTTGTATCTACTGTTGCGATATCGGATAGACACCAATCTAATTTGGATATATTCTGCATATACGCTAGTTTTAACACGTAGGTTTTAATGAAATGAGTATTCAATAAAACTGTTTAAGAAAATATTTTACTATACGTCAAAGTCGTTTACATTAAGCGGGTATCATCTTAGTTCACCATAGATTGCAGATTCAAGTGCCTTGTTTAAACACCAGAAATTTTTCAGGAAATTTGTAAGACACGTTTTATTCTCGTTTTTGAAACCTCTAAGACCTCTTAGATTAACAAGAATACACATTCGACAGATGAATTAAATCAAGTCCAATAAACCTCAAATATGTTAAACATGAATTAATTGTCTCTAATACTCCACATAAATAAAACCGAAAACCTAAGTCCTTTATCCTACTAAAGACTGAAGTTTGTGGTGGCTTAGTCATAAAAAACATTCACTTGAACTACATAATTCCAAATTATTTAGAAGATGCAACTTTCCTTGTGACTTTAGAATTTAAGTGAATATTTATATTTAATAGATATATCACATAAGGTTTTTTTGTAGATGGACTTTAACTTCAAGTTTACATGCAGAATGCATGTAAAATTGTTGAACATCATATCAGCTGTCAGATGGAACAGCACGTTTGCAAAAACTACTACAAATAAATAGAAGCGGATTATGTCAAACATTAGTATTTTCCACCAAGTATAGCTTTTATATAATGAATAACATAGAAAATAATATGGTGTCAAGATTTCTTCCTTGTTAAAAAGGCCTTTATAATCAGCACAATGAAGCTAAATGTTTAACTTCATCGATTTACTTCGCTATAAATTCATAGAATTATGTTGAATATTCTTGTCTAATCACGACGCCATTACCTATACCATAATCCAATTTCAATAAATATAATGAAACACATTAGAGGTAACCTTATAATAATATATCAATTCTTGTCATTCAAATACGTAAATAAAAAAAACAATATAGTTTCACAAAACTCTTTAAAAAAACCAGAATGAGTTCCGTGAATAAGCCGTCCCTTTTATTTATGCAGTAAAGAACTTTGCATACGAAAAAATCAATCAGTCCGATCAAAAATTTTATGGATAAAAGTGCTTTTGGTCATTCCAATTCTGTCGAAGTTCATAAATGCTCATATGTGTTGGTGTGTTGCTGAATGAAATTTTCGAGCGTTTAGGATGGAAAGCATTTGGAGCATGTAATCGAATGATGTTCCGAAAGTACACGTGCGACCTATGAAATGTCCAGTTTGGGTAATGAGACCTAAATGTAAATATTGTCTTAACGACACTATTATGCAAGGTTCAGGTTCGTTTTTTTCATGGAGAGTTTTATACATTATTTCAGTTATCGCCTAAATTAACAATTATTGATTTTTGTTACATAAATGCAATATTAAACGGATTCAGAGAATCGTGAAAGAAATCTGTACTTAATAATAAAAGGCAATAACTCAAAAAAAAAAAAAAAGGGGGGCGACGTGGGGAAAGTGTACTATATAAATTACGATTGAGAACAATCCAGCATATATTAGTTTTTTGGTTCTGAGGTGTTTCGCCGTCATTTAGTCAAACATGAAATTTGCCCTCACATTTTCCTGAAGTGATTATTGCTGTACCAATAATTTACTATAAAACTAGTTCTTTAACTAGGTTGAACGAACTGAATGTTGTTTTAACAAAGTCCTTCATGCGCGTTCTATGAGGTGACATTAGATTAATGATATAAATCTAATACAGTAAGATTCGACTTAAGTAATCAAAAGTGCCCTATGTATCGTCTTGGGAATCTAGTAGTAAAAGTAATAAAAAATCACAATAATCTGTGCGTTCCGCCACGAACGTCCTCACAGCCTCGTTTAAATGTTGTGTGTTTTGTTCCGTTGTTGTTTAAAAAAAATATGTTAACTGATCAACTTTAAAGCTTTAACTTGACAAAACACTGTTTTGTGACAACATAATTTTAGTTTAAATACAAGATGGTCTTGTTAGTCAAATTATCAAAGGTAGTTTTCATTAGAACTTGAAAAGTTCTCAAAGAAAGTTCAATGTTTATGTGAACACGACAATTAACCGTTCCCATGGTACGAAATTGCCTCCATTAATTAAAAACTAAATGATTAAAGCGCTATCCATTAGATCTTAAAAACTATGTGGACGAGCTTTCAGATGAAAGCACATATAAGATGGCCATTTGCCATTTTGTGTGTAAGTAAAAATAAAGCTCTGTGAAAATGTTTTGGCAAAATTGTTTCCATTTAATTAAAAATAACGTAATAATATTTGTGAAAAAGAAAGAATTGAAAATTGAAAGAGGCGTCTTTGTCATATGGGACGTGTGCAGACATAATTAAAATATACCTGTCATATAGTTTTAAAATTGTTTCTCTTCAAATACCAGTAATACTTGATGTAAATCAAACAAGGTGGAGTATTAAATTTTGAAATTGGTTGATATGTTAATGTACACCTTTGAAGATTCTTAGCTACGAAAAAGGTAATAAAAGTTCCTCTTTTGGTATTTGATGTATTATTAAGAAAACATTATACCGATATATACTGATATTACGATAACAATTTTGGATGGACGGCAATTGGGATCTATTCACAATGCAAGATGTTTAATCCTTTAAACCATAGTTTCAAAAATACATGAACTAGTTACACTGTTGGTGATCATCTGCATTTCGGTCAATTTGCTTACGAGTCATACAAACGGGATAAAACTACGACATAAATAGTTATCAGACGTCCCTCCGGCCGTCTTCTCAGTGTTAATTTGTGTTTAAAAACAATCTTAATTAAACCACACAACCCGGTAAAACTATATTATAAGAACATATAAAGATCACCTAATTCCGTAACGATTGAGCAGCAAATGAGAAACAAGTATAAGAGTGTTATATCGGAGACTTTGTGAGGTATTTCTATGGGAGGGATTATGCGCCAGTTTACTCATTATTCTTTATGACCTTCTGGCATGCGAATTAGCCCTAAAACACCTAATATCAACCTTAAATTGATACATTTACAATTCAAATACTGAAATATATAAATACATAATGTTTTTTTCATAAGAATGTCGATTGTAAGCGATGTGAAAAAGTATCATTGAATAAAGGTTTGAAATGCATCCACGATTCAAAACGTTTCCTTTTAATACCTCAGTGAAAAAAATGTTTTGAGAGGTTTGGCGGTTGTGCCTCCGAAGTAATGAT